>NW_027475281.1:90000-99000 GCF_051020985.1 Nomia melanderi | reverse complement strand
GTGGTTCGCGTGTGTAGGCTCTATACGAAATTGCGATTCAAGAGAGTAGGAAAAGACGCGATGAACCACGATTTCCGTGCGTCTTACGTCTCTCGACGATGGGACGATCCACGCGAAGAGTTGTTACGTGCTCGCGCGAGGTGCGATAGCGTCGATTCGCTTTTCTGTACGGGGAGAAATAGAACGATGAGCTGACTTATCGGGTCTTCGTTGGAATTACCGTCGCTGGCATTGTAAACTCCAGATGACCTTGTGATTCCTTCGTCGGGCACTGGTAAAGGGTGGCGATGATTCGTTCTATAATAGAAATACCCGTCGTAGCGTTTCGGCCTAGTCACCCGCCACGAAACACTCTCTCGTCGTGGAATCCCCGCGTCGGAGAGTAAAACGCCGAAGGCTTACTTATGAAACTTACGTCTCTCGACGATGGGACGATCCACGCGAAGAGTTGTTACGTGCACGCGTATGGTGCGATTGCGTCGATTCGCTTTTCTGTACGGGGAGCAATAGAACGTTGAGTTGACTTATCGGGTCTTCGTTGGAATTACCGTCGCTGGCATTGTAAACTCCAGATGACCTTGTGATTCCTTCGTCGGGCACTGGTAAAGGGTGGCGATGATGCGTTCTATAATAGAAATACCCGTCGTAGCGTTTCTTCCGAGTCAACCCGCTCACGAAACACTCTCTCGTCGTGGAATCCCCGCGTCGGAGAGTAAAACGCGAATTCATAGTATGGAAACTTACGTCTCTCGACGATGGGACGATCCACGCGAAGAGTTGTTACGTGCACGCGTATGGTGCGATTGCGTCGATTCGCTTTTCTGTACGGGGAGTAATAGAACGTTGAGTTGACTTATCGGGTCTTCGTTGGAATTACCGTCGCTGGCATTGTAAACTCCAGATGACCTTGTGATTCCTTCGTCGGGCACTGGTAAAGGGTGGCGATGATGCGTTCTATAATAGAAATACCCGTCGTAGCGTTTCTTCCGAGTCAACCCGCTCACGAAACTCTCTCTCGTCGTGGAATCCCCGCGTCGGAGAGTAAAACGCGAATTCATACTATGAAAACTTACGTCTCTCGACGATGGGACGATCCACGCGAAGAGTTGTTTACGTGCACGCGTATGGTGCGATTGCGTCGATTCGCTTTTCTGTACGGGGAGAAATAGAACGTTGAGTTGACTTATCGGGTCTTCGTTGGAATTACCGTCGCTGGCATTGTAAACTCCAGATGACCTTGTGATTCCTTCGTCGGGCACTGGTAAAGGGTGGCGATGATGCGTTCTATAATAGAAATACCCGTCGTAGCGTTTCTTCCGAGTCAACCCGCTCACGAAACTCTCTCTCGTCGTGGAATCCCCGCGTCGGAGAGTAAAACGCGAATTAATACTATGAAAACTTACGTCTCTCGACGATGGGACGATCCACGCGAAGAGTTGTTTACGTGCACGCGTATGGTGCGATTGCGTCGATTCGCTTTTCTGTACGGGGAGAAATAGAACGTTGAGTTGACTTATCGGGTCTTCGTTGGAATTACCGTCGCTGGCATTGTAAACTCCAGATGACCTTGTGATTCCTTCGTCGGGCACTGGTAAAGGGTGGCGATGATGCGTTCTATAATAGAAATACCCGTCGTAGCGTTTCTTCCGAGTCAACCCGCTCACGAAACTCTCTCTCTCGTCGTGGAATCCCCGCGTCGGAGAGTAAAACGCCGAAGGCTTACTATGAAACTTACGTCTCTCGACGATGGGACGATCCACGCGAAGAGTTGTTACGTGCACGCGTATGGTGCGATTGCGTCGATTCGCTTTTCTGTACGGGGAGTAATAGAACGTTGAGTTGACTTATCGGGTCTTCGTTGGAATTACCGTCGCTGGCATTGTAAACTCCAGATGACCTTGTGATTCCTTCGTCGGGCACTGGTAAAGGGTGGCGATGATGCGTTCTATAATAGAAATACCCGTCGTAGCGTTTCTTCCGAGTCAACCCGCTCACGAAACTCTCTCTCGTCGTGGAATCCCCGCGTCGGAGAGTAAAACGCGAATTCATAGTATGGAAACTTACGTCTCTCGACGATGGGACGATCCACGCGAAGAGTTGTTACGTGCACGCGTATGGTGCGATTGCGTCGATTCGCTTTTCTGTACGGGGAGCAATAGAACGTTGAGTTGACTTATCGGGTCTTCGTTGGAATTACCGTCGCTGGCATTGTAAACTCCAGATGACCTTGTGATTCCTTCGTCGGGCACTGGTAAAGGGTGGCGATGATGCGTTCTATAATAGAAATACCCGTCGTAGCGTTTCTTCCGAGTCAACCCGCTCACGAAACTCTCTCTCGTCGTGGAATCCCCGCGTCGGAGAGTAAAACGCGAATTCATAGTATGGAAACTTACGTCTCTCGACGATGGGACGATCCACGCGAAGAGTTGTTACGTGCACGCGTATGGTGCGATTGCGTCGATTCGCTTTTCTGTACGGGGAGCAATAGAACGTTGAGTTGACTTATCGGGTCTTCGTTGGAATTACCGTCGCTGGCATTGTAAACTCCAGATGACCTTGTGATTCCTTCGTCGGGCACTGGTAAAGGGTGGCGATGATGCGTTCTATAATAGAAATACCCGTCGTAGCGTTTCTTCCGAGTCAACCCGCTCACGAAACTCTCTCTCGTCGTGGAATCCCCGCGTCGGAGGGTAAAACGCGATATATAATAGTATATGCCAGTGGTTCGCGCGCGTCGTCTCTGAGATACGCGGTCGACAGAGTTCCGAAAACACGTGATGTGCCACGATTTCCGTGCGTCTTACATCTTTCGACGATGGGACGATCCACGCGAAGAGAACGTTCGTGCTTGCGTGAGGTGCAACAGCGTCGATTCGCTTTTCTGTACGGGGAGAAATAGAACGTTGAGTTGACTTATCGGGTCTTCGTTGGAATTACCGTCGCTGGCATTGTAAACTCCAGATGACCTTGTGATTCCTTCGTCGGGCACTGGTAAAGGGTGGCGATGATTCGTTCTATAATAGTAATACCCGTCGTAGCGTTTCGACCGATGTCACCCGCCACGAAAGTCTCTCTCGACGTGGAAACCCCGCGCCGAAGAGTAAACGCGAAGGCTTACCATACGAAAGAAAACGGTATTATACGCCTGTGGTATGTGCGTCTCGGCTCTGTGATACGCGATCGGCAGAGTTACAAAAAAACGTTGATGGGCCACGATTTCCGTGCGTCTTACATCTTTCGACGATGGGACGATCCACGCGAAGAGTAGTTACGTGCTCGCGCGAGGTGCGATAGCGTCGATTCGCTTTTCTGTACGGGGAGAAATAGAACGATGAGTTGACTTATCGGGTCTTCGTTGGAATTACCGTCGCTGGCATTGTGAACTCCAGATGACCTTGTGATTCCTTCGTCGGGCACTGGTAAAGGGTGGCGATGATTCGTTCTATAATAGAAATACCCGTCGTAGCGATTCGGCCGAGTCACCCGCCACGAAACTCTCTCTCGTCGTGGAATCCCCATGTCGGAGAGTAAAACGCGAAGGCTAACTATATATAAGAAATATATAGTATTATTTATGCCTGTGGTTCTCCGTTTGCCCTACTCTCAGATACGCGACTCGGAGAGTTACGAATAATCGTGATGGACCACGATTTCTGTACGTCTTACATCTTTCGACGATGGGACGATCCACGCGAAGAGATCATTCCTGCTTGCGTGAGGTGCGATAGCGCCGATTCGCTTTTCTGTACGGGGAGAAATAGAACGATGAGTTGACTTATCGGGTCTTCGTTGGAATTACCGTCGCTGGCATTGTAAACTCCAGATGACCTTGTGATTCCTTCGTCGGGCACTGGTAAAGGGTGGCGATGATTCGTTCTATAATAGAAATACCCGTCGTAGCGATTCGGCCGTGTCACCCGCCACGAAAATCTCTCTCGTCGTGGAATCCCCGCGTCGTAGAGTAAACGCGAAGGCTTGCTATAGAAGACTATAGTTTATACGCCTGTGGTTCACCGGTTGCCTGCTCTCCGGGGTACGCGATCGCGCAGGAGTTACGGAAGAACTTGATGGGCCACGATCTCCAAGCGGCTATATCTTTCGACGATGGGACGATTCACGCGAAGAGAACGTTCGTGCATGCGTGAGGTGCGATAGCGTTGATTCGCTTGTCTGTACGGGGAGAAATAGAACGATGAGTTGACTTATCGGGTCTTCGTTGGAATTACCGTCGCTGGCATTGTAAACTCCAGATGACCTTGTGATTCCTTCGTCGGGCACTGGTAAAGGGTGGCGATGATTCGTTCTATAATAGAAATACCCGTCGTAGCGTTTCGACCGATGTCACCCGCCACGAAATTCTCTCTCGTCGTGGAATCCCCGCGTCGGAGAGTAACCGCCGAAGGCTTGCTATAGAAGACTATAGTTTATACGCCTGTGGTTCACCGGTTGCCGGCTCTCCGGGGCACGCGATCGCGCGAAGGTTACGGAGGGACGTGAAGCGCCCGAGCAATGAAACGTCCGCAGGAGGAAACGAGCAACCGCCGAACATTGTTTCGCGACGTTTCCATAATGTATTGTCGTTTCGCTCGCATCCCGCTTCTTTCCCCTAGTTTCCTCGACGCGTAGTTTCGCAGCCTTAGTGGACGAATCATTCTCGATTCGAGGAAAGATATGCAGTGGGGCGTGCAATGAGCCCGCCAGAGACCACGATCTCCAATGCGTCTTTACATCTTTCGACGATGGGATGATCCACGCGAAGAGAACGTTCGTGCTTGCGCGAGGTGCGTTAGCGTCGATTCGCTTTTCTGTACGGGGAGAAATAGAACGATGAGTTGACTTATCGGGTCTTCGTTGGAATTACCGTCGCTGGCATTGTAAACTCCAGATGACCTTGTGATTCCTTCGTCGGGCACTGGTAAAGGGTGGCGATGATTCGTTCTATAATAGAAATACCCGTCGTAGCGATTCGGCCGAGTCACCCGCCACGAAACTGTCTCTCTTTCGTCGTGGAAACCCCGCGTCGGAGAGTAAAACGCGCGAAGGCTGTGACTGTAACATATATATATACAGTATACAATGCCTGTGGTTTTTGCGCGTGTCGGCTCTTCGGTATACGCGATCGGCCAGAGTTACGGAGGGACGGTGAAGCGCACGAGAAATTGAAACGGCCGCACGATTGGAACCGAGCAACCGTCGAACATTGTTTCGCGACGTTTCCATAATGCGTTTTCGTTTCGCTCGCATACCGCTTCTTTTCCCCTAGTCTCTGAGACGCGTTTTCGAGCCGTTCTTCTACTATCGATTCTCGTAGAGAGAAGGGACCGGGTAGTCTGGAAGTGGAACCCGCATCTTGCGTGTACCGTACACGGAATTGAGAGGACCGGCCGTGAAGCTCGTTTTAAAGCCGTGCGTCTGACACCCAACTCTTGCGCGCCAATTTCGCGGCAAGAGATAATATGGGACGAATGACCGGCAAAGAGCCAGCTGTGAAGTCTGTTTTTTTAATCGAATCCGTGGACGTGTGTATGCCGTAGCGTCGCTCGTCGTGTTCGTTCATGGTCGTTCCGAGAGAAAGAACGAAAGCGGTAACGAAGGGACCGGCCGTGAAGCTCGTTTTAAAGCCGCGCGTCTGACACCCAACTCTTGCGCGCCAATTTCGCGGCAAGAGATAACATGGGACGAATGACCGGCAAAGAGCCAGCTGTGAAGTCTTTTTTCATTATTTGCTTTCAATCGATCGATCGGTACGATTCGTGCAACGTTTCGCGCGATGCGACGCGAAAACATGCGCGCAACAATAGATGCGTCTGATCGGAAGAACGCGAGGGTCGACTGCACGCGATGGATTCAGTATCGGGTAGGATACAAAATATATCCCCGTCGTTTCCACGCGTGCGAGTCTTCTGCGTCTTTCGCGGGTTTTTGAATGCACTATACGCCCGGAACGTCGAGAAATATATACATATTACTTGAACGTTTTTCGTCTCGAAAGGCTTCGGTGTCGTCTCCAAGGCGACGCCTGAATCTCCTTCGCGCGCTGGTCGGAGATTCAGGTATCAACTTTTATCTTCTCTTTGAAAGAAGAGAGATATTAGGTCGAACAAATGAGAATAAAATTATATATGTGAAATATAAAATTTATACGATTACCCTGAACGGTGGATCACTTGGCTCGTGGGTCGATGAAGAACGCAGCTAATTGCGCGTCAACGTGTGAACTGCAGGACACATGAACATCGACATTTCGAACGCACATTGCGGTCCACGGATACAATTCCTGGACCACGCCTGGCTGAGGGTCGTTTACGTACCATACACTGCTTGCGTAGCTCTGTCAAATCCCCGCAGTCGTTCACCTCTTCGGATCGAACGTTTTTTTACCGAAGGGCGCAAAGAACGTTTCTGAGTCGGGTTAAGAGAAGGATGCTACGTACGAGCGAACGATGGGTGTCTCGTCGGCGTTTGTCGCGGACACGCGAAAATTCTGTGAATTTCACGGACAGTGTACGTTCTAGTTGTTGCAAAACGATCGGAATCGTTTGTATGGACTCGCGTGAGTGTTCGCGGCGTCGTGCGTCGTTCAATTACGACCGCCCGCGGATACCGCTCCACTGCGATATGGATCTGAGCGACAACTTTTTCGGCTGTTCGTGAGATGAACGGTTTCGTGTGTTTAGAAAAATTTTTTTTCCCGCGCTCCCGACGTCACCTGAAATGATGCGTCAGAGGTGAAAGAAAATATTAAGAAGTCGAGAGAGAGAGAGACTACACACGTTTTATTCATATTTTGTATACCGTGCGTGAGACGGATGTGCACGACACGTCGTATGTCGGTATATTACCGACTGGCCCCAGGGAGATTGTTTTCTTCCTCTCTTACGAATGAGATGTACGTTTCGGAGGATCGTCGTTACCGAAACACACGGCAAAACGAGACTTCTCGCAGCAGAACCTTTATACACAATACACATCGACTCTTTTTACCCCGAGAGAGAGAGAAAAGGTGTATTTCTTTTTTTTATTTTTCGAATTCGACGCACGAACGCTTTGACGACTGGAGAAAAACACGGTGTGTGTTAAAATCGTGCGGGACGAGCATGCGTATTCGTAACGGGTCGAATAGTTCTTATTCCCCGTCGTCGCGTGTCCTCGCTGGACCACCACCGTGCGCTTCCGCCACGTTCAGTTGAATTTCGAAATATATATATATAAAAAGAATCACCATATACTCTCTTTCGGGAGGTGTATTTTTATCGGTTTCTGCTATAGAGAAGAGACGGAGATCGTGTTGTGAGGTGTAACGTTTCTGTATCCCCGTTTCGGAGGATCGTCGTTATCGGCGGAACACACGTCAAAACGAGACTTCTCGCAGAACCTTTATACACAATACACATCGACTCTTTTACCCCGAGAGAGAGAAAAGGTGTTTTTCTTTTTTTTTTATTTTTCGAATTCGACGCACGAACGCTTTGACGACTGGAGAAAAACACGGTGTGTGTTAAAATCGTGCGGGACGAGCATGCGTATTCGTAACGGGTCGAATAGTTCTTATTCCCCGTCGTCGCGTGTCCTCGCTGGACCACCACCGTGCGCTTCCGCCACGTTCAGTTGAATTTCGAAATATATATATATAAAAAGAATCACCATATACTCTCTTTCGGGAGGTGTATTTTTATCGGTTTCTGCTATAGAGAAGAGACGGAGATCGTGTTGTGAGGTGTAACGTTTCTGTATCCCCGTTTCGGAGGATCGTCGTTATCGGCGGAACACACGTCAAAACGAGACTTCTCGCAGAACCTTTATACACAATACACATCGACTCTTTTACCCCGAGAGAGAGAAAAGGTGTTTTTCTTTTTTTTTTATTTTTCGAATTCGACGCACGAACGCTTTGACGACTGGAGAAAAACACGGTGTGTGTTAAAATCGTGCGGGACGAGCATGCGTATTCGTAACGGGTCGAATAGTTCTTATTCCCCGTCGTCGCGTGTCCTCGCTGGACCACCACCGTGCGCTTCCGCCACGTTCAGTTGTATTTCGAAATATATATATATATATAAAAAGAATCACCATATACTCTCTTTCGGGAGGTGTATTTTTATCGGTTTCTGCTATAGAGAAGAGACGGACGATCGTGTGTGACACCACGTGGTAACGTTTCCGTATCCCCGTAAAATACGTTTATCTTTTCTCGTAGAAAAGAGAGAGGAAGAGGCAGGAGCTCCTCTTTGGCGAGGCTTTCGAACGTCGCGTCCCGTCCGCCGGAATATAATGATATAAATATATAACCGCCGCCGACTTTGTGCGAAAGCGTTGAAACGAACGCGTCGGTCGCCCCATGGTGTGTGTTTGTCGTGTCTTCTTTTCCTCTTCTGCACTTCTCTTCACTGTCGATCGCGAGACCGCGCGAGATCCGCTTCGGTCGTCCAGTCCCCGAAAATTCTTCTCGGACGGGCGTTAAAGTTAACCGGAGCGCGAGATCGTCTAGCGAGAGTCTTTTTCGCGATCGAGTAAAATGTGATAGAAGAAGGAGAAGAGTGTAAAAAGAGAATATAGACACGCGACGCAGCAGAGACCACTGGTGAGGCGCATAAGACGCGTTCGCGAACGATTTTTCGCGACGATACGGAGTCGCGCGTGTCGCGGTATATTTATCATTTATATACGTTATAATATGAATATTGTTGTGTTCGAACGCACTCTCCTCTAGACTTTGTTTTTTTTGCCTTTGAGCGATTTTTATGAAATTCGATTGAATTTTCATACAATTCACGTTCACGACGACCTCAGAGTAGGCGAGATTACCCGCTGAATTTAAGCATATTACTAAGCGGAGGAAAAGAAACTAACAAGGATTTCCTTAGTAGCTGCGAGCGAACAGGAATTAGCCCAGCACTGAATCCCGCGGTTCCGCCGTAGGGAAATGTAGTGTTCAGGAGGGTCCATTTATCCCGTGACGTCGAACCGCGTCCAAGTCCATCTTGAATGGGGCCATTTACC
>NW_027475281.1:60000-82500 GCF_051020985.1 Nomia melanderi | reverse complement strand
TCGATCTGTTTTTCGCAGTTTTTGTGAAAAAAAAATTTTGGTCAATTTTTTCAACGTTAAAAACGTGTTCGGGCTGCCTTTTTATCCATGGATTAAGCGCCGAAAAATTTTTAAAACGCATAATAAAAAAGTTTATTCTTGACCGCAGGGACTTAGAAAAATTTCGGGTCGCCGCGTTCGACCTGCTGGCATTACCGCGCGGCCTGGACAGCCCGCTTCGACCGATACATTTTTTTCATTTTCAGAGAAAAAAAAATTTTTGTCAATTTTTTCAACCTTAAAAACGTTAATAAACTGCACTCTTATGCACGGATTAAGCATTGAAAAATTTTTAAAACATGTAATAAAAAAGTTTATTCTTGACCGTTCGGACTTAGAAAAATTTCGAGTACCTCGGATCGCCGGCTGGAATTACCGCACGGCCTGGACAGCCCGCATCGACCGATACATTTTTTCCATTTTCAGTGAAAAAAAAATTTTTGTCAATTTTCTCAACGTTAAAAACGTTAATAAACTGCGTTTTTATGCGTGGATTAAACATTGAAAAAATTTTGAAATATGTGATGAAAAAGTTTACTCTTGACCGTTCGGACTTAGAAAAATTTCGAGTACCTCGGATCGCCGGCTGGAATTACCGCACGGCCTGGACAGCCCGCATCGACCGATACATTTTTTCCATTTTCAGTGAAAAAAAAATTTTTGTCAATTTTCTCAACGTTAAAAACGTTAATAAACTGCGTTTTTATGCGTGGATTAAACATTAAAAAAATTTTGAAATATGTGATGAAAAAGTTTACTCTTGACCGTCGGGACTTAGAAAAATTTCGAGTACCCCGGATCGCCTGCTGGCATTACCGCACGGCCTGGACAGCTCGCTCCGACGAATCGGTTTTTTCCATTTTTTTTGAAAAATAAATTTTTGTAATTTTTTTTAATGTTAAAAACGTTAATAAACGTCATGTTTACGCATGGATTAAACATTGAAATAATTTTAAAACGCTTATTAAAAAAGTTGGTGTCGACCGTGGGACTTAGAAAAATTTCGGGAAGTCCGATTCGCCTGCTGGAATTACCGCACGGGCTGGACACCTCGCTCCGACGAATCGGTTTTTTCCATTTTTTCCGAAAAATAAATTTTTGTAATTTTTTTTAATGTTAAAAACGTTAATAAACGTCATGTTTACGCATGGATTAAACATTGAAATAATTTTAAAACGCTTATTAAAAAAGTTGGTGTCGACCGTGGGACTTAGAAAAATTTCGGGAAGTCCGATTCGCCTGCTGGAATTACCGCACGGGCTGGACACCTCGCTCCGACGAATCGGTTTTTTCCATTTTTTTTGAAAAATAAATTTTTGTAATTTTTTTTAATGTTAAAAACGTTAATAAACGTCATGTTTACGCATGGATTAAACATTGAAATAATTTTAAAACGCTTATTAAAAAAGTTGGTGTCGACCGTGGGACTTAGAAAAATTTCGGGAAGTCCGATTCGCCTGCTGGAATTACCGCACGGGCTGGACACCTCGCTCCGACGAATCGGTTTTTTCCATTTTTTCCGAAAAATAAATTTTTGTAATTTTTTTTAATGTTAAAAACGTTAATAAACGTCATGTTTACGCATGGATTAAACATTGAAATAATTTTAAAACGCTTATTAAAAAAGTTGGTGTCGACCGTGGGACTTAGAAAAATTTCGGGAAGTCCGATTCGCCTGCTGGAATTACCGCACGGGCTGGACACCTCGCTCCGACGAATCGGTTTTTTCCATTTTTTCCGAAAAATAAATTTTTGTAATTTTTTTTAATGTTAAAAACGTTAATAAACGTCATGTTTACGCATGGATTAAACATTGAAATAATTTTAAAACGCTTATTAAAAAAGTTGGTGTCGACCGTGGGACTTAGAAAAATTTCGGGAAGTCCGATTCGCCTGCTGGAATTACCGCACGGGCTGGACACCTCGCTCCGACGAATCGGTTTTTTCCATTTTTTTGAAAAATAAATTTTTGTAATTTTTTTTAATGTTAAAAACGTTAATAAACGTCATGTTTACGCATGGATTAAACATTGAAATAATTTTAAAACGCTTATTAAAAAAGTTGGTGTCGACCGTGGGACTTAGAAAAATTTCGGGAAGTCCGATTCGCCTGCTGGAATTACCGCACGGGCTGGACACCTCGCTCCGACGAATCGGTTTTTTCCATTTTTTCCGAAAAATAAATTTTTGTAATTTTTTTTAATGTTAAAAACGTTAATAAACGTCATGTTTACGCATGGATTAAACATTGAAATAATTTTAAAACGCTTATTAAAAAAGTTGGTGTCGACCGTGGGACTTAGAAAAATTTCGGGAAGTCCGATTCGCCTGCTGGAATTACCGCACGGGCTGGACACCTCGCTCCGACGAATCGGTTTTTTCCATTTTTTCCGAAAAATAAATTTTTGTAATTTTTTTTAATGTTAAAAACGTTAATAAACGTCATGTTTACGCATGGATTAAACATTGAAATAATTTTAAAACGCTTATTAAAAAAGTTGGTGTCGACCGTGGGACTTAGAAAAATTTCGGGAAGTCCGATTCGCCTGCTGGAATTACCGCACGGGCTGGACACCTCGCTCCGACGAATCGGTTTTTTCCATTTTTTCCGAAAAATAAATTTTTGTAATTTTTTTTAATGTTAAAAACGTTAATAAACGTCATGTTTACGCATGGATTAAACATTGAAATAATTTTAAAACGCTTATTAAAAAAGTTGGTGTCGACCGTGGGACTTAGAAAAATTTCGGGAAGTCCGATTCGCCTGCTGGAATTACCGCACGGGCTGGACACCTCGCTCCGACGAATCGGTTTTTTCCATTTTTTCCGAAAAATAAATTTTTGTAATTTTTTTTAATGTTAAAAACGTTAATAAACGTCATGTTTACGCATGGATTAAACATTGAAATAATTTTAAAACGCTTATTAAAAAAGTTGGTGTCGACCGTGGGACTTAGAAAAATTTCGGGAAGTCCGATTCGCCTGCTGGAATTACCGCACGGGCTGGACACCTCGCTCCGACGAATCGGTTTTTTCCATTTTTTCCGAAAAATAAATTTTTGTAATTTTTTTTAATGTTAAAAACGTTAATAAACGTCATGTTTACGCATGGATTAAACATTGAAATAATTTTAAAACGCTTATTAAAAAAGTTGGTGTCGACCGTGGGACTTAGAAAAATTTCGGGAAGTCCGATTCGCCTGCTGGAATTACCGCACGGGCTGGACACCTCGCTCCGACGAATCGGTTTTTTCCATTTTTTCCGAAAAATAAATTTTTGTAATTTTTTTTAATGTTAAAAACGTTAATAAACGTCATGTTTACGCATGGATTAAACATTGAAATAATTTTAAAACGCTTATTAAAAAAGTTGGTGTCGACCGTGGGACTTAGAAAAATTTCGGGAAGTCCGATTCGCCTGCTGGAATTACCGCACGGGCTGGACACCTCGCTCCGACGAATCGGTTTTTTCCATTTTTTCCGAAAAATAAATTTTTGTAATTTTTTTTAATGTTAAAAACGTTAATAAACGTCATGTTTACGCATGGATTAAACATTGAAATAATTTTAAAACGCTTATTAAAAAAGTTGGTGTCGACCGTGGGACTTAGAAAAATTTCGGGAAGTCCGATTCGCCTGCTGGAATTACCGCACGGGCTGGACACCTCGCTCCGACGAATCGGTTTTTTCCATTTTTTCCGAAAAATAAATTTTTGTAATTTTTTTTAATGTTAAAAACGTTAATAAACGTCATGTTTACGCATGGATTAAACATTGAAATAATTTTAAAACGCTTATTAAAAAAGTTGGTGTCGACCGTGGGACTTAGAAAAATTTCGGGAAGTCCGATTCGCCTGCTGGAATTACCGCACGGGCTGGACACCTCGCTCCGACGAATCGGTTTTTTCCATTTTTTTCGAAAAATAAATTTTTGTAATTTTTTTTAATGTTAAAAACGTTAATAAACGTCATGTTTACGCATGGATTAAACATTGAAATAATTTTAAAACGCTTATTAAAAAAGTTGGTGTCGACCGTGGGACTTAGAAAAATTTCGGGAAGTCCGATTCGCCTGCTGGAATTACCGCACGGGCTGGACACCTCGCTCCGACGAATCGGTTTTTTCCATTTTTTCCGAAAAATAAATTTTTGTAATTTTTTTTAATGTTAAAAACGTTAATAAACGTCATGTTTACGCATGGATTAAACATTGAAATAATTTTAAAACGCTTATTAAAAAAGTTGGTGTCGACCGTGGGACTTAGAAAAATTTCGGGAAGTCCGATTCGCCTGCTGGAATTACCGCACGGGCTGGACACCTCGCTCCGACGAATCGGTTTTTTCCATTTTTTTCCGAAAAATAAATTTTTGTAATTTTTTTTAATGTTAAAAACGTTAATAAACGTCATGTTTACGCATGGATTAAACATTGAAATAATTTTAAAACGCTTATTAAAAAAGTTGGTGTCGACCGTGGGACTTAGAAAAATTTCGGGAAGTCCGATTCGCCTGCTGGAATTACCGCACGGGCTGGACACCTCGCTCCGACGAATCGGTTTTTTCCATTTTTTCCGAAAAATAAATTTTTGTAATTTTTTTTAATGTTAAAAACGTTAATAAACGTCATGTTTACGCATGGATTAAACATTGAAATAATTTTAAAACGCTTATTAAAAAAGTTGGTGTCGACCGTGGGACTTAGAAAAATTTCGGGAAGTCCGATTCGCCTGCTGGAATTACCGCACGGGCTGGACACCTCGCTCCGACGAATCGGTTTTTTCCATTTTTTCCGAAAAATAAATTTTTGTAATTTTTTTTAATGTTAAAAACGTTAATAAACGTCATGTTTACGCATGGATTAAACATTGAAATAATTTTAAAACGCTTATTAAAAAAGTTGGTGTCGACCGTGGGACTTAGAAAAATTTCGGGAAGTCCGATTCGCCTGCTGGAATTACCGCACGGGCTGGACACCTCGCTCCGACGAATCGGTTTTTTCCATTTTTTTCCGAAAAATAAATTTTTGTAATTTTTTTTAATGTTAAAAACGTTAATAAACGTCATGTTTACGCATGGATTAAACATTGAAATAATTTTAAAACGCTTATTAAAAAAGTTGGTGTCGACCGTGGGACTTAGAAAAATTTCGGGAAGTCCGATTCGCCTGCTGGAATTACCGCACGGGCTGGACACCTCGCTCCGACGAATCGGTTTTTTCCATTTTTTCCGAAAAATAAATTTTTGTAATTTTTTTTAATGTTAAAAACGTTAATAAACGTCATGTTTACGCATGGATTAAACATTGAAATAATTTTAAAACGCTTATTAAAAAAGTTGGTGTCGACCGTGGGACTTAGAAAAATTTCGGGAAGTCCGATTCGCCTGCTGGAATTACCGCACGGGCTGGACACCTCGCTCCGACGAATCGGTTTTTTCCATTTTTTCCGAAAAATAAATTTTTGTAATTTTTTTTAATGTTAAAAACGTTAATAAACGTCATGTTTACGCATGGATTAAACATTGAAATAATTTTAAAACGCTTATTAAAAAAGTTGGTGTCGACCGTGGGACTTAGAAAAATTTCGGGAAGTCCGATTCGCCTGCTGGAATTACCGCACGGGCTGGACACCTCGCTCCGACGAATCGGTTTTTTCCATTTTTTCCGAAAAATAAATTTTTGTAATTTTTTTTAATGTTAAAAACGTTAATAAACGTCATGTTTACGCATGGATTAAACATTGAAATAATTTTAAAACGCTTATTAAAAAAGTTGGTGTCGACCGTGGGACTTAGAAAAATTTCGGGAAGTCCGATTCGCCTGCTGGAATTACCGCACGGGCTGGACACCTCGCTCCGACGAATCGGTTTTTTCCATTTTTTCCGAAAAATAAATTTTTGTAATTTTTTTTAATGTTAAAAACGTTAATAAACGTCATGTTTACGCATGGATTAAACATTGAAATAATTTTAAAACGCTTATTAAAAAAGTTGGTGTCGACCGTGGGACTTAGAAAAATTTCGGGAAGTCCGATTCGCCTGCTGGAATTACCGCACGGGCTGGACACCTCGCTCCGACGAATCGGTTTTTTCCATTTTTTCCGAAAAATAAATTTTTGTAATTTTTTTTAATGTTAAAAACGTTAATAAACGTCATGTTTACGCATGGATTAAACATTGAAATAATTTTAAAACGCTTATTAAAAAAGTTGGTGTCGACCGTGGGACTTAGAAAAATTTCGGGAAGTCCGATTCGCCTGCTGGAATTACCGCACGGGCTGGACACCTCGCTCCGACGAATCGGTTTTTTCCATTTTTTCCGAAAAATAAATTTTTGTAATTTTTTTTAATGTTAAAAACGTTAATAAACGTCATGTTTACGCATGGATTAAACATTGAAATAATTTTAAAACGCTTATTAAAAAAGTTGGTGTCGACCGTGGGACTTAGAAAAATTTCGGGAAGTCCGATTCGCCTGCTGGAATTACCGCACGGGCTGGACACCTCGCTCCGACGAATCGGTTTTTTCCATTTTTTCCGAAAAATAAATTTTTGTAATTTTTTTTAATGTTAAAAACGTTAATAAACGTCATGTTTACGCATGGATTAAACATTGAAATAATTTTAAAACGCTTATTAAAAAAGTTGGTGTCGACCGTGGGACTTAGAAAAATTTCGGGAAGTCCGATTCGCCTGCTGGAATTACCGCACGGGCTGGACACCTCGCTCCGACGAATCGGTTTTTTCCATTTTTTCCGAAAAATAAATTTTTGTAATTTTTTTTAATGTTAAAAACGTTAATAAACGTCATGTTTACGCATGGATTAAACATTGAAATAATTTTAAAACGCTTATTAAAAAAGTTGGTGTCGACCGTGGGACTTAGAAAAATTTCGGGAAGTCCGATTCGCCTGCTGGAATTACCGCACGGGCTGGACACCTCGCTCCGACGAATCGGTTTTTTCCATTTTTTCCGAAAAATAAATTTTTGTAATTTTTTTTAATGTTAAAAACGTTAATAAACGTCATGTTTACGCATGGATTAAACATTGAAATAATTTTAAAACGCTTATTAAAAAAGTTGGTGTCGACCGTGGGACTTAGAAAAATTTCGGGAAGTCCGATTCGCCTGCTGGAATTACCGCACGGGCTGGACACCTCGCTCCGACGAATCGGTTTTTTCCATTTTTTTCGAAAAATAAATTTTTGTAATTTTTTTTAATGTTAAAAACGTTAATAAACGTCATGTTTACGCATGGATTAAACATTGAAATAATTTTAAAACGCTTATTAAAAAAGTTGGTGTCGACCGTGGGACTTAGAAAAATTTCGGGAAGTCCGATTCGCCTGCTGGAATTACCGCACGGGCTGGACACCTCGCTCCGACGAATCGGTTTTTTCCATTTTTTCCGAAAAATAAATTTTTGTAATTTTTTTTAATGTTAAAAACGTTAATAAACGTCATGTTTACGCATGGATTAAACATTGAAATAATTTTAAAACGCTTATTAAAAAAGTTGGTGTCGACCGTGGGACTTAGAAAAATTTCGGGAAGTCCGATTCGCCTGCTGGAATTACCGCACGGGCTGGACACCTCGCTCCGACGAATCGGTTTTTTCCATTTTTTCCGAAAAATAAATTTTTGTAATTTTTTTTAATGTTAAAAACGTTAATAAACGTCATGTTTACGCATGGATTAAACATTGAAATAATTTTAAAACGCTTATTAAAAAAGTTGGTGTCGACCGTGGGACTTAGAAAAATTTCGGGAAGTCCGATTCGCCTGCTGGAATTACCGCACGGGCTGGACACCTCGCTCCGACGAATCGGTTTTTTCCATTTTTTTCGAAAAATAAATTTTTGTAATTTTTTTTAATGTTAAAAACGTTAATAAACGTCATGTTTACGCATGGATTAAACATTGAAATAATTTTAAAACGCTTATTAAAAAAGTTGGTGTCGACCGTGGGACTTAGAAAAATTTCGGGAAGTCCGATTCGCCTGCTGGAATTACCGCACGGGCTGGACACCTCGCTCCGACGAATCGGTTTTTTCCATTTTTTCCGAAAAATAAATTTTTGTAATTTTTTTTAATGTTAAAAACGTTAATAAACGTCATGTTTACGCATGGATTAAACATTGAAATAATTTTAAAACGCTTATTAAAAAAGTTGGTGTCGACCGTGGGACTTAGAAAAATTTCGGGAAGTCCGATTCGCCTGCTGGAATTACCGCACGGGCTGGACACCTCGCTCCGACGAATCGGTTTTTTCCATTTTTTCCGAAAAATAAATTTTTGTAATTTTTTTTAATGTTAAAAACGTTAATAAACGTCATGTTTACGCATGGATTAAACATTGAAATAATTTTAAAACGCTTATTAAAAAAGTTGGTGTCGACCGTGGGACTTAGAAAAATTTCGGGAAGTCCGATTCGCCTGCTGGAATTACCGCACGGGCTGGACACCTCGCTCCGACGAATCGGTTTTTTCCATTTTTTCCGAAAAATAAATTTTTGTAATTTTTTTTAATGTTAAAAACGTTAATAAACGTCATGTTTACGCATGGATTAAACATTGAAATAATTTTAAAACGCTTATTAAAAAAGTTGGTGTCGACCGTGGGACTTAGAAAAATTTCGGGAAGTCCGATTCGCCTGCTGGAATTACCGCACGGGCTGGACACCTCGCTCCGACGAATCGGTTTTTTCCATTTTTTCCGAAAAATAAATTTTTGTAATTTTTTTTAATGTTAAAAACGTTAATAAACGTCATGTTTACGCATGGATTAAACATTGAAATAATTTTAAAACGCTTATTAAAAAAGTTGGTGTCGACCGTGGGACTTAGAAAAATTTCGGGAAGTCCGATTCGCCTGCTGGAATTACCGCACGGGCTGGACACCTCGCTCCGACGAATCGGTTTTTTCCATTTTTTCCGAAAAATAAATTTTTGTAATTTTTTTTAATGTTAAAAACGTTAATAAACGTCATGTTTACGCATGGATTAAACATTGAAATAATTTTAAAACGCTTATTAAAAAAGTTGGTGTCGACCGTGGGACTTAGAAAAATTTCGGGAAGTCCGATTCGCCTGCTGGAATTACCGCACGGGCTGGACACCTCGCTCCGACGAATCGGTTTTTTCCATTTTTTCCGAAAAATAAATTTTTGTAATTTTTTTTAATGTTAAAAACGTTAATAAACGTCATGTTTACGCATGGATTAAACATTGAAATAATTTTAAAACGCTTATTAAAAAAGTTGGTGTCGACCGTGGGACTTAGAAAAATTTCGGGAAGTCCGATTCGCCTGCTGGAATTACCGCACGGGCTGGACACCTCGCTCCGACGAATCGGTTTTTTCCATTTTTTCCGAAAAATAAATTTTTGTAATTTTTTTTAATGTTAAAAACGTTAATAAACGTCATGTTTACGCATGGATTAAACATTGAAATAATTTTAAAACGCTTATTAAAAAAGTTGGTGTCGACCGTGGGACTTAGAAAAATTTCGGGAAGTCCGATTCGCCTGCTGGAATTACCGCACGGGCTGGACACCTCGCTCCGACGAATCGGTTTTTTCCATTTTTTCCGAAAAATAAATTTTTGTAATTTTTTTTAATGTTAAAAACGTTAATAAACGTCATGTTTACGCATGGATTAAACATTGAAATAATTTTAAAACGCTTATTAAAAAAGTTGGTGTCGACCGTGGGACTTAGAAAAATTTCGGGAAGTCCGATTCGCCTGCTGGAATTACCGCACGGGCTGGACACCTCGCTCCGACGAATCGGTTTTTTCCATTTTTTCCGAAAAATAAATTTTTGTAATTTTTTTTAATGTTAAAAACGTTAATAAACGTCATGTTTACGCATGGATTAAACATTGAAATAATTTTAAAACGCTTATTAAAAAAGTTGGTGTCGACCGTGGGACTTAGAAAAATTTCGGGAAGTCCGATTCGCCTGCTGGAATTACCGCACGGGCTGGACACCTCGCTCCGACGAATCGGTTTTTTCCATTTTTTCCGAAAAATAAATTTTTGTAATTTTTTTTAATGTTAAAAACGTTAATAAACGTCATGTTTACGCATGGATTAAACATTGAAATAATTTTAAAACGCTTATTAAAAAAGTTGGTGTCGACCGTGGGACTTAGAAAAATTTCGGGAAGTCCGATTCGCCTGCTGGAATTACCGCACGGGCTGGACACCTCGCTCCGACGAATCGGTTTTTTCCATTTTTTCCGAAAAATAAATTTTTGTAATTTTTTTTAATGTTAAAAACGTTAATAAACGTCATGTTTACGCATGGATTAAACATTGAAATAATTTTAAAACGCTTATTAAAAAAGTTGGTGTCGACCGTGGGACTTAGAAAAATTTCGGGAAGTCCGATTCGCCTGCTGGAATTACCGCACGGGCTGGACACCTCGCTCCGACGAATCGGTTTTTTCCATTTTTTCCGAAAAATAAATTTTTGTAATTTTTTTTAATGTTAAAAACGTTAATAAACGTCATGTTTACGCATGGATTAAACATTGAAATAATTTTAAAACGCTTATTAAAAAAGTTGGTGTCGACCGTGGGACTTAGAAAAATTTCGGGAAGTCCGATTCGCCTGCTGGAATTACCGCACGGGCTGGACACCTCGCTCCGACGAATCGGTTTTTTCCATTTTTTCCGAAAAATAAATTTTTGTAATTTTTTTTAATGTTAAAAACGTTAATAAACGTCATGTTTACGCATGGATTAAACATTGAAATAATTTTAAAACGCTTATTAAAAAAGTTGGTGTCGACCGTGGGACTTAGAAAAATTTCGGGAAGTCCGATTCGCCTGCTGGAATTACCGCACGGGCTGGACACCTCGCTCCGACGAATCGGTTTTTTCCATTTTTTCCGAAAAATAAATTTTTGTAATTTTTTTTAATGTTAAAAACGTTAATAAACGTCATGTTTACGCATGGATTAAACATTGAAATAATTTTAAAACGCTTATTAAAAAAGTTGGTGTCGACCGTGGGACTTAGAAAAATTTCGGGAAGTCCGATTCGCCTGCTGGAATTACCGCACGGGCTGGACACCTCGCTCCGACGAATCGGTTTTTTCCATTTTTTCCGAAAAATAAATTTTTGTAATTTTTTTTAATGTTAAAAACGTTAATAAACGTCATGTTTACGCATGGATTAAACATTGAAATAATTTTAAAACGCTTATTAAAAAAGTTGGTGTCGACCGTGGGACTTAGAAAAATTTCGGGAAGTCCGATTCGCCTGCTGGAATTACCGCACGGGCTGGACACCTCGCTCCGACGAATCGGTTTTTTCCATTTTTTCCGAAAAATAAATTTTTGTAATTTTTTTTAATGTTAAAAACGTTAATAAACGTCATGTTTACGCATGGATTAAACATTGAAATAATTTTAAAACGCTTATTAAAAAAGTTGGTGTCGACCGTGGGACTTAGAAAAATTTCGGGAAGTCCGATTCGCCTGCTGGAATTACCGCACGGGCTGGACACCTCGCTCCGACGAATCGGTTTTTTCCATTTTTTCCGAAAAATAAATTTTTGTAATTTTTTTTAATGTTAAAAACGTTAATAAACGTCATGTTTACGCATGGATTAAACATTGAAATAATTTTAAAACGCTTATTAAAAAAGTTGGTGTCGACCGTGGGACTTAGAAAAATTTCGGGAAGTCCGATTCGCCTGCTGGAATTACCGCACGGGCTGGACACCTCGCTCCGACGAATCGGTTTTTTCCATTTTTTCCGAAAAATAAATTTTTGTAATTTTTTTTAATGTTAAAAACGTTAATAAACGTCATGTTTACGCATGGATTAAACATTGAAATAATTTTAAAACGCTTATTAAAAAAGTTGGTGTCGACCGTGGGACTTAGAAAAATTTCGGGAAGTCCGATTCGCCTGCTGGAATTACCGCACGGGCTGGACACCTCGCTCCGACGAATCGGTTTTTTCCATTTTTTCCGAAAAATAAATTTTTGTAATTTTTTTTAATGTTAAAAACGTTAATAAACGTCATGTTTACGCATGGATTAAACATTGAAATAATTTTAAAACGCTTATTAAAAAAGTTGGTGTCGACCGTGGGACTTAGAAAAATTTCGGGAAGTCCGATTCGCCTGCTGGAATTACCGCACGGGCTGGACACCTCGCTCCGACGAATCGGTTTTTTCCATTTTTTCCGAAAAATAAATTTTTGTAATTTTTTTTAATGTTAAAAACGTTAATAAACGTCATGTTTACGCATGGATTAAACATTGAAATAATTTTAAAACGCTTATTAAAAAAGTTGGTGTCGACCGTGGGACTTAGAAAAATTTCGGGAAGTCCGATTCGCCTGCTGGAATTACCGCACGGGCTGGACACCTCGCTCCGACGAATCGGTTTTTTCCATTTTTTTCGAAAAATAAATTTTTGTAATTTTTTTTAATGTTAAAAACGTTAATAAACGTCATGTTTACGCATGGATTAAACATTGAAATAATTTTAAAACGCTTATTAAAAAAGTTGGTGTCGACCGTGGGACTTAGAAAAATTTCGGGAAGTCCGATTCGCCTGCTGGAATTACCGCACGGGCTGGACACCTCGCTCCGACGAATCGGTTTTTTCCATTTTTTCCGAAAAATAAATTTTTGTAATTTTTTTTAATGTTAAAAACGTTAATAAACGTCATGTTTACGCATGGATTAAACATTGAAATAATTTTAAAACGCTTATTAAAAAAGTTGGTGTCGACCGTGGGACTTAGAAAAATTTCGGGAAGTCCGATTCGCCTGCTGGAATTACCGCACGGGCTGGACACCTCGCTCCGACGAATCGGTTTTTTCCATTTTTTCCGAAAAATAAATTTTTGTAATTTTTTTTAATGTTAAAAACGTTAATAAACGTCATGTTTACGCATGGATTAAACATTGAAATAATTTTAAAACGCTTATTAAAAAAGTTGGTGTCGACCGTGGGACTTAGAAAAATTTCGGGAAGTCCGATTCGCCTGCTGGAATTACCGCACGGGCTGGACACCTCGCTCCGACGAATCGGTTTTTTCCATTTTTTTCGAAAAATAAATTTTTGTAATTTTTTTTAATGTTAAAAACGTTAATAAACGTCATGTTTACGCATGGATTAAACATTGAAATAATTTTAAAACGCTTATTAAAAAAGTTGGTGTCGACCGTGGGACTTAGAAAAATTTCGGGAAGTCCGATTCGCCTGCTGGAATTACCGCACGGGCTGGACACCTCGCTCCGACGAATCGGTTTTTTCCATTTTTTCCGAAAAATAAATTTTTGTAATTTTTTTTAATGTTAAAAACGTTAATAAACGTCATGTTTACGCATGGATTAAACATTGAAATAATTTTAAAACGCTTATTAAAAAAGTTGGTGTCGACCGTGGGACTTAGAAAAATGTCGGGAAGTCCGATTCGCCTGCTGGAATTACCGCACGGGCTGGACACCTCGCTCCGACGAATCGGTTTTTTCCATTTTTTCCGAAAAATAAATTTTTGTAATTTTTTTTAATGTTAAAAACGTTAATAAACGTCATGTTTACGCATGGATTAAACATTGAAATAATTTTAAAACGCTTATTAAAAAAGTTGGTGTCGACCGTGGGACTTAGAAAAATTTCGGGAAGTCCGATTCGCCTGCTGGAATTACCGCACGGGCTGGACACCTCGCTCCGACGAATCGGTTTTTTCCATTTTTTCCGAAAAATAAATTTTTGTAATTTTTTTTAATGTTAAAAACGTTAATAAACGTCATGTTTACGCATGGATTAAACATTGAAATAATTTTAAAACGCTTATTAAAAAAGTTGGTGTCGACCGTGGGACTTAGAAAAATTTCGGGAAGTCCGATTCGCCTGCTGGAATTACCGCACGGGCTGGACACCTCGCTCCGACGAATCGGTTTTTTCCATTTTTTCCGAAAAATAAATTTTTGTAATTTTTTTTAATGTTAAAAACGTTAATAAACGTCATGTTTACGCATGGATTAAACATTGAAATAATTTTAAAACGCTTATTAAAAAAGTTGGTGTCGACCGTGGGACTTAGAAAAATTTCGGGAAGTCCGATTCGCCTGCTGGAATTACCGCACGGGCTGGACACCTCGCTCCGACGAATCGGTTTTTTCCATTTTTTCCGAAAAATAAATTTTTGTAATTTTTTTTAATGTTAAAAACGTTAATAAACGTCATGTTTACGCATGGATTAAACATTGAAATAATTTTAAAACGCTTATTAAAAAAGTTGGTGTCGACCGTGGGACTTAGAAAAATTTCGGAAGTCCGATTCGCCTGCTGGAATTACCGCACGGGCTGGACACCTCGCTCCGACGAATCGGTTTTTTCCATTTTTTCCGAAAAATAAATTTTTGTAATTTTTTTTAATGTTAAAAACGTTAATAAACGTCATGTTTACGCATGGATTAAACATTGAAATAATTTTAAAACGCTTATTAAAAAAGTTGGTGTCGACCGTGGGACTTAGAAAAATTTCGGGAAGTCCGATTCGCCTGCTGGAATTACCGCACGGGCTGGACACCTCGCTCCGACGAATCGGTTTTTTCCATTTTTTCCGAAAAATAAATTTTTGTAATTTTTTTTAATGTTAAAAACGTTAATAAACGTCATGTTTACGCATGGATTAAACATTGAAATAATTTTAAAACGCTTATTAAAAAAGTTGGTGTCGACCGTGGGACTTAGAAAAATTTCGGGAAGTCCGATTCGCCTGCTGGAATTACCGCACGGGCTGGACACCTCGCTCCGACGAATCGGTTTTTTCCATTTTTTTCCGAAAAATAAATTTTTGTAATTTTTTTTAAATGTTAAAAACGTTAATAAACGTCATGTTTACGCATGGATTAAACATTGAAATAATTTTTAAAACGCTTATTAAAAAAGTTGGTGTCGACCGTGGGACTTAGAAAAATTTCGGGAAGTCCGATTCGCCTGCTGGAATTACCGCACGGGCAGGACACCTCGCTCCGACGAATCGGTTTTTTCCATTTTTTCCGAAAAATAAATTTTTGTAATTTTTTTTAATGTTAAAAACGTTAATAAACGTCATGTTTACGCATGGATTAAACATTGAAATAATTTTAAAACGCTTATTAAAAAAGTTGGTGTCGACCGTGGGACTTAGAAAAATTTCGGGAAGTCCGATTCGCCTGCTGGAATTACCGCACGGGCTGGACACCTCGCTCCGACGAATCGGTTTTTTCCATTTTTTCCGAAAAATAAATTTTTGTAATTTTTTTTAATGTTAAAAACGTTAATAAACGTCATGTTTACGCATGGATTAAACATTGAAATAATTTTAAAACGCTTATTAAAAAAGTTGGTGTCGACCGTGGGACTTAGAAAAATTTCGGGAAGTCCGATTCGCCTGCTGGAATTACCGCACGGGCTGGACACCTCGCTCCGACGAATCGGTTTTTTCCATTTTTTCCGAAAAATAAATTTTTGTAATTTTTTTTAATGTTAAAAACGTTAATAAACTTCATGTTTACGCATGGATTAAACATTGAAATAATTTTAAAACGCTTATTAAAAAAGTTGGTGTCGACCGTGGGACTTAGAAAAATTTCGGGAAGTCCGATTCGCCTGCTGGAATTACCGCACGGGCTGGACACCTCGCTCCGACGAATCGGTTTTTTCCATTTTTTCCGAAAAATAAATTTTTGTAATTTTTTTTAATGTTAAAAACGTTAATAAACGTCATGTTTACGCATGGATTAAACATTGAAATAATTTTAAAACGCTTATTAAAAAAGTTGGTGTCGACCGTGGGACTTAGAAAAATTTCGGGAAGTCCGATTCGCCTGCTGGAATTACCGCACGGGCAGGACACCTCGCTCCGACGAATCGGTTTTTTCCATTTTTTCCGAAAAATAAATTTTTGTAATTTTTTTTAATGTTAAAAACGTTAATAAACGTCATGTTTACGCATGGATTAAACATTGAAATAATTTTAAAACGCTTATTAAAAAAGTTGGTGTCGACCGTGGGACTTAGAAAAATTTCGGGAAGTCCGATTCGCCTGCTGGAATTACCGCACGGGCTGGACACCTCGCTCCGACGAATCGGTTTTTTCCATTTTTTCCGAAAAATAAATTTTTGTAATTTTTTTTAATGTTAAAAACGTTAATAAACGTCATGTTTACGCATGGATTAAACATTGAAATAATTTTAAAACGCTTATTAAAAAAGTTGGTGTCGACCGTGGGACTTAGAAAAATTTCGGGAAGTCCGATTCGCCTGCTGGAATTACCGCACGGGCTGGACACCTCGCTCCGACGAATCGGTTTTTTCCATTTTTTCCGAAAAATAAATTTTTGTAATTTTTTTTAATGTTAAAAACGTTAATAAACTTCATGTTTACGCATGGATTAAACATTGAAATAATTTTAAAACGCTTATTAAAAAAGTTGGTGTCGACCGTGGGACTTAGAAAAATTTCGGGAAGTCCGATTCGCCTGCTGGAATTACCGCACGGGCTGGACACCTCGCTCCGACGAATCGGTTTTTTCCATTTTTTCCGAAAAATAAATTTTTGTAATTTTTTTTAATGTTAAAAACGTTAATAAACGTCATGTTTACGCATGGATTAAACATTGAAATAATTTTAAAACGCTTATTAAAAAAGTTGGTGTCGACCGTGGGACTTAGAAAAATTTCGGGAAGTCCGATTCGCCTGCTGGAATTACCGCACGGGCTGGACACCTCGCTCCGACGAATCGGTTTTTTCCATTTTTTCCGAAAAATAAATTTTTGTAATTTTTTTTAATGTTAAAAACGTTAATAAACGTCATGTTTACGCATGGATTAAACATTGAAATAATTTTAAAACGCTTATTAAAAAAGTTGGTGTCGACCGTGGGACTTAGAAAAATTTCGGGAAGTCCGATTCGCCTGCTGGAATTACCGCACGGGCTGGACACCTCGCTCCGACGAATCGGTTTTTTCCATTTTTTCCGAAAAATAAATTTTTGTAATTTTTTTTAATGTTAAAAACGTTAATAAACTTCATGTTTACGCATGGATTAAACATTGAAATAATTTTAAAACGCTTATTAAAAAAGTTGGTGTCGACCGTGGGACTTAGAAAAATTTCGGGAAGTCCGATTCGCCTGCTGGAATTACCGCACGGGCTGGACACCTCGCTCCGACGAATCGGTTTTTTCCATTTTTTCCGAAAAATAAATTTTTGTAATTTTTTTTAATGTTAAAAACGTTAATAAACGTCATGTTTACGCATGGATTAAACATTGAAATAATTTTAAAACGCTTATTAAAAAAGTTGGTGTCGACCGTGGGACTTAGAAAAATTTCGGGAAGTCCGATTCGCCTGCTGGAATTACCGCACGGGCAGGACACCTCGCTCCGACGAATCGGTTTTTTCCATTTTTTCCGAAAAATAAATTTTTGTAATTTTTTTTAATGTTAAAAACGTTAATAAACGTCATGTTTACGCATGGATTAAACATTGAAATAATTTTAAAACGCTTATTAAAAAAGTTGGTGTCGACCGTGGGACTTAGAAAAATTTCGGGAAGTCCGATTCGCCTGCTGGAATTACCGCACGGGCTGGACACCTCGCTCCGACGAATCGGTTTTTTCCATTTTTTCCGAAAAATAAATTTTTGTAATTTTTTTTAATGTTAAAAACGTTAATAAACGTCATGTTTACGCATGGATTAAACATTGAAATAATTTTAAAACGCTTATTAAAAAAGTTGGTGTCGACCGTGGGACTTAGAAAAATTTCGGGAAGTCCGATTCGCCTGCTGGAATTACCGCACGGGCTGGACACCTCGCTCCGACGAATCGGTTTTTTCCATTTTTTCCGAAAAATAAATTTTTGTAATTTTTTTTAATGTTAAAAACGTTAATAAACGTCATGTTTACGCATGGATTAAACATTGAAATAATTTTAAAACGCTTATTAAAAAAGTTGGTGTCGACCGTGGGACTTAGAAAAATTTCGGGAAGTCCGATTCGCCTGCTGGAATTACCGCACGGGCTGGACACCTCGCTCCGACGAATCGGTTTTTTCCATTTTTTCCGAAAAATAAATTTTTGTAATTTTTTTTAATGTTAAAAACGTTAATAAACTTCATGTTTACGCATGGATTAAACATTGAAATAATTTTAAAACGCTTATTAAAAAAGTTGGTGTCGACCGTGGGACTTAGAAAAATTTCGGGAAGTCCGATTCGCCTGCTGGAATTACCGCACGGGCTGGACACCTCGCTCCGACGAATCGGTTTTTTCCATTTTTTCCGAAAAATAAATTTTTGTAATTTTTTTTAATGTTAAAAACGTTAATAAACGTCATGTTTACGCATGGATTAAACATTGAAATAATTTTAAAACGCTTATTAAAAAAGTTGGTGTCGACCGTGGGACTTAGAAAAATTTCGGGAAGTCCGATTCGCCTGCTGGAATTACCGCACGGGCAGGACACCTCGCTCCGACGAATCGGTTTTTTCCATTTTTTCCGAAAAATAAATTTTTGTAATTTTTTTTAATGTTAAAAACGTTAATAAACGTCATGTTTACGCATGGATTAAACATTGAAATAATTTTAAAACGCTTATTAAAAAAGTTGGTGTCGACCGTGGGACTTAGAAAAATTTCGGGAAGTCCGATTCGCCTGCTGGAATTACCGCACGGGCTGGACACCTCGCTCCGACGAATCGGTTTTTTCCATTTTTTCCGAAAAATAAATTTTTGTAATTTTTTTTAATGTTAAAAACGTTAATAAACGTCATGTTTACGCATGGATTAAACATTGAAATAATTTTAAAACGCTTATTAAAAAAGTTGGTGTCGACCGTGGGACTTAGAAAAATTTCGGGAAGTCCGATTCGCCTGCTGGAATTACCGCACGGGCTGGACACCTCGCTCCGACGAATCGGTTTTTTCCATTTTTTCCGAAAAATAAATTTTTGTAATTTTTTTTAATGTTAAAAACGTTAATAAACTTCATGTTTACGCATGGATTAAACATTGAAATAATTTTAAAACGCTTATTAAAAAAGTTGGTGTCGACCGTGGGACTTAGAAAAATTTCGGGAAGTCCGATTCGCCTGCTGGAATTACCGCACGGGCTGGACACCTCGCTCCGACGAATCGGTTTTTTCCATTTTTTCCGAAAAATAAATTTTTGTAATTTTTTTTAATGTTAAAAACGTTAATAAACGTCATGTTTACGCATGGATTAAACATTGAAATAATTTTAAAACGCTTATTAAAAAAGTTGGTGTCGACCGTGGGACTTAGAAAAATTTCGGGAAGTCCGATTCGCCTGCTGGAATTACCGCACGGGCAGGACACCTCGCTCCGACGAATCGGTTTTTTCCATTTTTTCCGAAAAATAAATTTTTGTAATTTTTTTTAATGTTAAAAACGTTAATAAACGTCATGTTTACGCATGGATTAAACATTGAAATAATTTTAAAACGCTTATTAAAAAAGTTGGTGTCGACCGTGGGACTTAGAAAAATTTCGGGAAGTCCGATTCGCCTGCTGGAATTACCGCACGGGCTGGACACCTCGCTCCGACGAATCGGTTTTTTCCATTTTTTCCGAAAAATAAATTTTTGTAATTTTTTTTAATGTTAAAAACGTTAATAAACGTCATGTTTACGCATGGATTAAACATTGAAATAATTTTAAAACGCTTATTAAAAAAGTTGGTGTCGACCGTGGGACTTAGAAAAATTTCGGGAAGTCCGATTCGCCTGCTGGAATTACCGCACGGGCTGGACACCTCGCTCCGACGAATCGGTTTTTTCCATTTTTTCCGAAAAATAAATTTTTGTAATTTTTTTTAATGTTAAAAACGTTAATAAACTTCATGTTTACGCATGGATTAAACATTGAAATAATTTTAAAACGCTTATTAAAAAAGTTGGTGTCGACCGTGGGACTTAGAAAAATTTCGGGAAGTCCGATTCGCCTGCTGGAATTACCGCACGGGCTGGACACCTCGCTCCGACGAATCGGTTTTTTCCATTTTTTCCGAAAAATAAATTTTTGTAATTTTTTTTAATGTTAAAAACGTTAATAAACGTCATGTTTACGCATGGATTAAACATTGAAATAATTTTAAAACGCTTATTAAAAAAGTTGGTGTCGACCGTGGGACTTAGAAAAATTTCGGGAAGTCCGATTCGCCTGCTGGAATTACCGCACGGGCTGGACACCTCGCTCCGACGAATCGGTTTTTTCCATTTTTTCCGAAAAATAAATTTTTGTAATTTTTTTTAATGTTAAAAACGTTAATAAACGTCATGTTTACGCATGGATTAAACATTGAAATAATTTTAAAACGCTTATTAAAAAAGTTGGTGTCGACCGTGGGACTTAGAAAAATTTCGGGAAGTCCGATTCGCCTGCTGGAATTACCGCACGGGCTGGACACCTCGCTCCGACGAATCGGTTTTTTCCATTTTTTCCGAAAAATAAATTTTTGTAATTTTTTTTAATGTTAAAAACGTTAATAAACTTCATGTTTACGCATGGATTAAACATTGAAATAATTTTAAAACGCTTATTAAAAAAGTTGGTGTCGACCGTGGGACTTAGAAAAATTTCGGGAAGTCCGATTCGCCTGCTGGAATTACCGCACGGGCTGGACACCTCGCTCCGACGAATCGGTTTTTTCCATTTTTTCCGAAAAATAAATTTTTGTAATTTTTTTTAATGTTAAAAACGTTAATAAACGTCATGTTTACGCATGGATTAAACATTGAAATAATTTTAAAACGCTTATTAAAAAAGTTGGTGTCGACCGTGGGACTTAGAAAAATTTCGGGAAGTCCGATTCGCCTGCTGGAATTACCGCACGGGCAGGACACCTCGCTCCGACGAATCGGTTTTTTCCATTTTTTCCGAAAAATAAATTTTTGTAATTTTTTTTAATGTTAAAAACGTTAATAAACGTCATGTTTACGCATGGATTAAACATTGAAATAATTTTAAAACGCTTATTAAAAAAGTTGGTGTCGACCGTGGGACTTAGAAAAATTTCGGGAAGTCCGATTCGCCTGCTGGAATTACCGCACGGGCTGGACACCTCGCTCCGACGAATCGGTTTTTTCCATTTTTTCCGAAAAATAAATTTTTGTAATTTTTTTTAATGTTAAAAACGTTAATAAACGTCATGTTTACGCATGGATTAAACATTGAAATAATTTTAAAACGCTTATTAAAAAAGTTGGTGTCGACCGTGGGACTTAGAAAAATTTCGGGAAGTCCGATTCGCCTGCTGGAATTACCGCACGGGCTGGACACCTCGCTCCGACGAATCGGTTTTTTCCATTTTTTCCGAAAAATAAATTTTTGTAATTTTTTTTAATGTTAAAAACGTTAATAAACTTCATGTTTACGCATGGATTAAACATTGAAATAATTTTAAAACGCTTATTAAAAAAGTTGGTGTCGACCGTGGGACTTAGAAAAATTTCGGGAAGTCCGATTCGCCTGCTGGAATTACCGCACGGGCTGGACACCTCGCTCCGACGAATCGGTTTTTTCCATTTTTTCCGAAAAATAAATTTTTGTAATTTTTTTTAATGTTAAAAACGTTAATAAACGTCATGTTTACGCATGGATTAAACATTGAAATAATTTTAAAACGCTTATTAAAAAAGTTGGTGTCGACCGTGGGACTTAGAAAAATTTCGGGAAGTCCGATTCGCCTGCTGGAATTACCGCACGGGCTGGACACCTCGCTCCGACGAATCGGTTTTTTCCATTTTTTCCGAAAAATAAATTTTTGTAATTTTTTTTAATGTTAAAAACGTTAATAAACGTCATGTTTACGCATGGATTAAACATTGAAATAATTTTAAAACGCTTATTAAAAAAGTTGGTGTCGACCGTGGGACTTAGAAAAATTTCGGGAAGTCCGATTCGCCTGCTGGAATTACCGCACGGGCTGGACACCTCGCTCCGACGAATCGGTTTTTTCCATTTTTTCCGAAAAATAAATTTTTGTAATTTTTTTTAATGTTAAAAACGTTAATAAACTTCATGTTTACGCATGGATTAAACATTGAAATAATTTTAAAACGCTTATTAAAAAAGTTGGTGTCGACCGTGGGACTTAGAAAAATTTCGGGAAGTCCGATTCGCCTGCTGGAATTACCGCACGGGCTGGACACCTCGCTCCGACGAATCGGTTTTTTCCATTTTTTCCGAAAAATAAATTTTTGTAATTTTTTTTAATGTTAAAAACGTTAATAAACGTCATGTTTACGCATGGATTAAACATTGAAATAATTTTAAAACGCTTATTAAAAAAGTTGGTGTCGACCGTGGGACTTAGAAAAATTTCGGGAAGTCCGATTCGCCTGCTGGAATTACCGCACGGGCTGGACACCTCGCTCTGACGAATCGGTTTTTTCCATTTTTTCCGAAAAATAA
>NW_027475281.1:50000-55000 GCF_051020985.1 Nomia melanderi | reverse complement strand
TAGAAATACCCGTCGTAGCGTTTCTTCCGAGTCAACCCGCTCACGAAACTCTCTCTCGTCGTGGAATCCCCGCGTCGGAGGGTAAAACGCGATATATAATAGTATATGCCAGTGGTTCGCGCGCGTCGTCTCTGAGATACGCGGTCGACAGAGTTCCGAAAACACGTGATGTGCCACGATTTCCGTGCGTCTTACATCTTTCGACGATGGGACGATCCACGCGAAGAGAACGTTCGTGCTTGCGTGAGGTGCAACAGCGTCGATTCGCTTTTCTGTACGGGGAGAAATAGAACGTTGAGTTGACTTATCGGGTCTTCGTTGGAATTACCGTCGCTGGCATTGTAAACTCCAGATGACCTTGTGATTCCTTCGTCGGGCACTGGTAAAGGGTGGCGATGATTCGTTCTATAATAGTAATACCCGTCGTAGCGTTTCGACCGATGTCACCCGCCACGAAAGTCTCTCTCGACGTGGAAACCCCGCGCCGAAGAGTAAACGCGAAGGCTTACCATACGAAAGAAAACGGTATTATACGCCTGTGGTATGTGCGTCTCGGCTCTGTGATACGCGATCGGCAGAGTTACAAAAAAACGTTGATGGGCCACGATTTCCGTGCGTCTTACATCTTTCGACGATGGGACGATCCACGCGAAGAGTAGTTACGTGCTCGCGCGAGGTGCGATAGCGTCGATTCGCTTTTCTGTACGGGGAGAAATAGAACGATGAGTTGACTTATCGGGTCTTCGTTGGAATTACCGTCGCTGGCATTGTAAACTCCAGATGACCTTGTGATTCCTTCGTCGGGCACTGGTAAAGGGTGGCGATGATTCGTTCTATAATAGAAATACCCGTCGTAGCGATTCGGCCGAGTCACCCGCCACGAAACTCTCTCTCGTCGTGGAATCCCCATGTCGGAGAGTAAAACGCGAAGGCTAACTATATAAGAAATATATAGTATTATTTATGCCTGTGGTTCTCCGTTTGCCCTACTCTCAGATACGCGACTCGGAGAGTTACGAATAATCGTGATGGACCACGATTTCTGTACGTCTTACATCTTTCGACGATGGGACGATCCACGCGAAGAGATCATTCCTGCTTGCGTGAGGTGCGATAGCGCCGATTCGCTTTTCTGTACGGGGAGAAATAGAACGATGAGTTGACTTATCGGGTCTTCGTTGGAATTACCGTCGCTGGCATTGTAAACTCCAGATGACCTTGTGATTCCTTCGTCGGGCACTGGTAAAGGGTGGCGATGATTCGTTCTATAATAGAAATACCCGTCGTAGCGATTCGGCCGTGTCACCCGCCACGAAAATCTCTCTCGTCGTGGAATCCCCGCGTCGTAGAGTAAACGCGAAGGCTTGCTATAGAAGACTATAGTTTATACGCCTGTGGTTCACCGGTTGCCTGCTCTCCGGGGTACGCGATCGCGCAGGAGTTACGGAAGAACTTGATGGGCCACGATCTCCAAGCGGCTATATCTTTCGACGATGGGACGATTCACGCGAAGAGAACGTTCGTGCATGCGTGAGGTGCGATAGCGTTGATTCGCTTGTCTGTACGGGGAGAAATAGAACGATGAGTTGACTTATCGGGTCTTCGTTGGAATTACCGTCGCTGGCATTGTAAACTCCAGATGACCTTGTGATTCCTTCGTCGGGCACTGGTAAAGGGTGGCGATGATTCGTTCTATAATAGAAATACCCGTCGTAGCGTTTCGACCGATGTCACCCGCCACGAAATTCTCTCTCGTCGTGGAATCCCCGCGTCGGAGAGTAACCGCCGAAGGCTTGCTATAGAAGACTATAGTTTATACGCCTGTGGTTCACCGGTTGCCGGCTCTCCGGGGCACGCGATCGCGCGAAGGTTACGGAGGGACGTGAAGCGCCCGAGCAATGAAACGTCCGCAGGAGGAAACGAGCAACCGCCGAACATTGTTTCGCGACGTTTCCATAATGTATTGTCGTTTCGCTCGCATCCCGCTTCTTTCCCCTAGTTTCCTCGACGCGTAGTTTCGCAGCCTTAGTGGACGAATCATTCTCGATTCGAGGAAAGATATGCAGTGGGGCGTGCAATGAGCCCGCCAGAGACCACGATCTCCAATGCGTCTTTACATCTTTGGACGATGGGACGATCCACGCGAAGAGAACGTTCGTGCTTGCGCGAGGTGCATTAGCGTCGATTCGCTTTTCTGTACGGGGAGAAATAGAACGATGAGTTGACTTATCGGGTCTTCGTTGGAATTACCGTCGCTGGCATTGTAAACTCCAGATGACCTTGTGATTCCTTCGTCGGGCACTGGTAAAGGGTGGCGATGATTCGTTCTATAATAGAAATACCCGTCGTAGCGATTCGGCCGAGTCACCCGCCACGAAACTGTCTCTCTTTCGTCGTGGAAACCCCGCGTCGGAGAGTAAAACGCGCGAAGGCTGTGACTGTAACATATATATATATATATACACAGTATACAATGCCTGTGGTTTTTGCGCGTGTCGGCTCTTCGGTATACGCGATCGGCCAGAGTTACGGAGGGACGGTGAAGCGCACGAGAAATTGAAACGGCCGCACGATTGGAACCGAGCAACCGTCGAACATTGTTTCGCGACGTTTCCATAATGCGTTTTCGTTTCGCTCGCATACCGCTTCTTTTCCCCTAGTCTCTGAGACGCGTTTTCGAGCCGTTCTTCTACTATCGATTCTCGTAGAGAGAAGGGACCGGGTAGTCTGGAAGTGGAACCCGCATCTTGCGTGTACCGTACACGGAATTGAGAGGACCGGCCGTGAAGCTCGTTTTAAAGCCGTGCGTCTGACACCCAACTCTTGCGCGCCAATTTCGCGGCAAGAGATAATATGGGACGAATGACCGGCAAAGAGCCAGCTGTGAAGTCTGTTTTTTTAATCGAATCCGTGGACGTGTGTATGCCGTAGCGTCGCTCGTCGTGTTCGTTCATGGTCGTTCCGAGAGAAAGAACGAAAGCGGTAACGAAGGGACCGGCCGTGAAGCTCGTTTTAAAGCCGCGCGTCTGACACCCAACTCTTGCGCGCCAATTTCGCGGCAAGAGATAACATGGGACGAATGACCGGCAAAGAGCCAGCTGTGAAGTCTTTTTTCATTATTTGCTTTCAATCGATCGATCGGTACGATTCGTGCAACGTTTCGCGCGATGCGACGCGAAAACATGCGCGCAACAATAGATGCGTCTGATCGGAAGAACGCGAGGGTCGACTGCACGCGATGGATTCAGTATCGGGTAGGATACAAAATATATCCCCGTCGTTTCCACGCGTGCGAGTCTTCTGCGTCTTTCGCGGGTTTTTGAATGCACTATACGCCCGGAACGTCGAGAAATATATACATATTACTTGAACGTTTTTCGTCTCGAAAGGCTTCGGTGTCGTCTCCAAGGCGACGCCTGAATCTCCTTCGCGCGCTGGTCGGAGATTCAGGTATCAACTTTTATCTTCTCTTTGAAAGAAGAGAGATATTAGGTCGAACAAGTGAGAATAAAATTATATATGTGAAATATAAAATTTATACGATTACCCTGAACGGTGGATCACTTGGCTCGTGGGTCGATGAAGAACGCAGCTAATTGCGCGTCAACGTGTGAACTGCAGGACACATGAACATCGACATTTCGAACGCACATTGCGGTCCACGGATACAATTCCTGGACCACGCCTGGCTGAGGGTCGTTTACGTACCATACACTGCTTGCGTAGCTCTGTCAAATCCCCGCCGTCGTTCACCTCTTCGGATCGAACGTTTTTTTACCGAAGGGCGCAAAGAACGTCTCTGAGTCGGGTTAAGAGAAGGATGCTACGTACGAGCGAACGATGGGTGTCTCGTCGGCGTTTGTCGCGGACACGCGAAAATTCTGTGAATTTCACGGACAGTGTACGTTCTAGTTGTTGCAAAACGATCGGAATCGTTTGTATGGACTCGCGTGAGTGTTCGCGGCGTCGTGCGTCGTTCAATTACGACCGCCCGCGGATACCGCTCCACTGCGATATGGATCTGAGCGACAACTTTTTCGGCTGTTCGTGAGATGAACGGTTTCGTGTGTTTAGAAAAATTTTTTTTCCCGCGCTCCCGACGTCACCTGAAATGATGCGTCAGAGGTGAAAGAAAATATTAAGAAGTCGAGAGAGAGAGACTACACACGTTTTATTCATATTTTGTATACCGTGCGTGAGACGGATGTGCACGACACGTCGTATGTCGGTATATTACCGACTGGCCCCAGGGAGATTGTTTTCTTCCTCTCTTACGAATGAGATGTACGTTTCGGAGGATCGTCGTTACCGAAACACACGGCAAAACGAGACTTCTCGCAGCAGAACCTTTATACACAATACACATCGACTCTTTTTACCCCGAGAGAGAGAGAAAAGGTGTATTTCTTTTTTTTATTTTTCGAATTCGACGCACGAACGCTTTGACGACTGGAGAAAAACACGGTGTGTGTTAAAATCGTGCGGGACGAGCATGCGTATTCGTAACGGGTCGAATAGTTCTTATTCCCCGTCGTCGCGTGTCCTCGCTGGACCACCACCGTGCGCTTCCGCCACGTTCAGTTGAATTTCGAAATATATATATATAAAAAGAATCACCATATACTCTCTTTCGGGAGGTGTATTTTTATCGGTTTCTGCTATAGAGAAGAGACGGAGATCGTGTTGTGAGGTGTAACGTTTCTGTATCCCCGTTTCGGAGGATCGTCGTTATCGGCGGAACACACGTCAAAACGAGACTTCTCGCAGAACCTTTATACACAATACACATCGACTCTTTTACCCCGAGAGAGAGAAAAGGTGTTTTTCTTTTTTTTTTATTTTTCGAATTCGACGCACGAACGCTTTGACGACTGGAGAAAAACACGGTGTGTGTTAAAATCGTGCGGGACGAGCATGCGTATTCGTAACGGGTCGAATAGTTCTTATTCCCCGTCGTCGCGTGTCCTCGCTGGACCACCACCGTGCGCTTCCGCCACGTT
>NW_027475281.1:45000-47500 GCF_051020985.1 Nomia melanderi | reverse complement strand
GGCGGTGTGCGCAGAAGGGTCTGGGCGTGAGCCTGCCTGGAGCCGCCGTCGGTGCAGATCTTGGTGGTAGTAGCAAATACTCCAGCGAGGCCCTGGAGGACTGACGTGGAGAAGGGTTTCGTGTGAACAGCCGTTGCACACGAGTCAGTCGATCCTAAGCCCTAAGAGAAATCCTATGTAGATGAGGTGTTTTTTTATTTTATACACGATCAATACGAGAGAGAGAGACAAAAAGTACACACCCATCGGGCGAAAGGGAATCCGGTTTCTATTCCGGAACCCGGCAGCGGAACCGCATACCATTCGGGCCCTCGTAAGAGTGTTCGTCGGGGTAACCCAAAATGACCTGGAGACGCCGTCGGGAGATCCGGGGAGAGTTTTCTTTTCTGTATAAGCGTTCGAGTTCCCTGGAAACCTCTAGCAGGGAGATAGGGTTTGGAACGCGAAGAGCACCGCAGTTGCGGCGGTGTCCGGATCTTCCCCTCGGACCTTGAAAATCCAGGAGAGGGCCACGTGGAGGTGTCGCGCCGGTTCGTACCCATATCCGCAGCAGGTCTCCAAGGTAAAGAGCCTCTAGTCGATAGATTAATGTAGGTAAGGGAAGTCGGCAAATTGGATCCGTAACTTCGGAATAAGGATTGGCTCTGAGGAGCGGGGCGTGTCGGGCTTGGTCGGGAAGCGGGTCTGGCTGACGTGCCGGGCCTGGGCGAGGTGAACATGTACGGCAACGTGCAGGGATCCGAGCTCGGTCCCGAGCCTTGGCCTCCCGCGGATCTTCCTTGCTGCGAGGCTTTCGCGTAGCGTTCGTCCTCTTCGGCCGCCATTCAACGCTCAGCTCAGAACTGGCACGGACTAGGGGAATCCGACTGTCTAATTAAAACAAAGCATTGCGATGGCCCCCGCGGGTGTTGACGCAATGTGATTTCTGCCCAGTGCTCTGAATGTCAACGTGAAGAAATTCAAAAAAGCGCGGGTAAACGGCGGGAGTAACTATGACTCTCTTAAGGTAGCCAAATGCCTCGTCATCTAATTAGTGACGCGCATGAATGGATTAACGAGATTCCCTCTGTCCCTATCTACTGGGGTATACAGGTGCACAGCTTCATTCTGGCACAGCCAACCTCTCCTCCACGTGGTGTACCCTGGGAAACTTTCGAGTTTGCCAACGAGGCTCTGGCGCGACTCTCCTGCGAGCGTCCGGGCGGTATTTTATACCGTACGGACCGCGGAGTCGTCAAATACCGTAGCCGGTATGTCTAGCAACGACCCACTGGGGACATCCACCCAGTGGTACGCGAAGCATAACCGGTCGGGGGGCTTGCCTTAACCGGCCGGACCGCGAGGAGATAAACCTCTCTAATAAATCCGAAACCTTAAGTTATGGTGCGCGGCGAAGGGGTGCGGGCCGTCCTTGCGATGGTCCGTGGTTGGTGGGTGCACCAACCCTTAGCGGCCAACCTCGAGGCACCTGGCGAACCTCGTTGTATTCAGCCTTCCCTCCTGGAAAGGGCGTCACCCGGGAGGGTGACTTCAATTCGTCCCAACTCGTGGGAAAAATATGGCAAAATCTAAGACAAAACAAAACAAAAACCAAAGTAGAAAGGAGGAGAGCACTAGCGAGAGTGGCGCTAGTGCTAGTGTAAAGGAAGCATACGTGCTCCTTGAAAACACGATTGATATTGATACGGTAGAGGAGAATGTGAAAGGCAGGAAACGCTGCCTTCACAATAGCGATAGCGAAAAAGGGAGCGAATCGGAGAAGGAGTGCCCGACGAAGAAACCGGCAACGGAATCTTCGCCTGCACTCCCCTCCCCGCAACGGGAGACCCCCAAGGGGGATCCCAGCGGTAAAGAAGTGAAGAAAGTGGGACGCCCATATATCAAGGACTTCTTCGAGATATGTTGGACGGTCGCATCCGAACTGGAAGAGCAGTTCGAACTAGCTGGCCTTAACCAAGGTCGCTTTGAAAAAGAACTAATAAAGGCCCAAAAGTTATACGATTGGGAAAATGATCAGAAACGGATACGAAAGGAAAAGATTGATGATCTAAAATACCAAATAGATCATCTTGAAGAGAAAACAGATGAACTGACGAAGGCAAACGTCGACCTAAAGAAGGAAAACGAGAACCTCAAAGAGGAACTCGCTAAACTTCGGAAGCAACATGCTCCCGAAGTTAAGAAAACAGAGAGGAAACAGGCAAAGAAACCGATGGCCCAGTCGTACGCGGCTGCGGCCAAAAAGACTATAGCGAAACCTAAGGGCGCGGTGCGACACGTCGTCGCCGTGTACCTTAAGGATGAAGGTAATAAGGACAGCAAAGCAACGAAAGTTGCTTTGCAGCAGTGCTTTGACCCCAACCGTGACAGGTTGAGGGTTAAAGCCGTAAGAAAAATTGACAAAGGAGGCATCCTCGTCGAGACGGCGACAAAGGATGACCTCCAGAAGCTCATGAAGAGCGGAAAAGCGAACGAAAAGGGACTGAAGGTGACAGTCCCT
>NW_027475281.1:35000-40000 GCF_051020985.1 Nomia melanderi | reverse complement strand
AGAAAAATTTCGGGAAGTCCGATTCGCCTGCTGGAATTACCGCACGGGCTGGACACCTCGCTCCGACGAATCGGTTTTTTCCATTTTTTCCGAAAAATAAATTTTTGTAATTTTTTTTAACGTTAAAAACGTTAATAAACGTCATGTTTACGCATGGATTAAACATTGAAATAATTTTAAAACGCTTATTAAAAAAGTTGGTGTCGACCGTGGGACTTAGAAAAATTTCGGGAAGTCCGATTCGCCTGCTGGAATTACCGCACGGGCTGGACAGCTCGCTCCGACGAATCGGTTTTTTCCATTTTTTCCGAAAAATAAATTTTTGTAATTTTTTTTAACGTTAAAAACGTTAATAAACGTCATGTTTACGCATGGATTAAACATTGAAATAATTTTAAAACGCTTATTAAAAAAGTTGGTGTCGACCGTGGGACTTAGAAAAATTTCGGGAAGTCCGATTCGCCTGCTGGAATTACCGCACGGGCTGGACACCTCGCTCCGACGAATCGGTTTTTTCCATTTTTTTTGAAAAATAAATTTTTGTAATTTTTTTTAATGTTAAAAACGTTAATAAACATCATGTTTACGCATGGATTAAACATTGAAATAATTTTAAAACGCTTATTAAAAAAGTTTACTCTTGACCGTGGGACTTAGAAAAATTTCGGGAAGTCCGATTCGCCTGCTGGAATTACCGCACGGCCTGGACAGCTCGCATCGACCGATACATTTTTTCCATTTTCAGTGAAAAAAAAATTTTTGTCAATTTTCTCAACGTTAAAAACGTTAATAAACTGCGTTTTTATGCGTGGATTAAACATTAAAAAAATTTTGAAATATGTGATGAAAAAGTTTACTCTTGACCGTTCGGACTTAGAAAAATTTCGAGTACCTCGGATCGCCTGCTGGAATTACCGCACGGCCTGGACAGCCCGCATCGACCGATACATTTTTTCCATTTTCAGTGAAAAAAAAATTTTTGTCAATTTTCTCAACGTTAAAAACGTTAATAAACTGCGTTTTTATGCGTGGATTAAACATTAAAAAAATTTTGAAATATGTGATGAAAAAGTTTACTCTTGACCGTCGGGACTTAGAAAAATTTCGAGTACCCCGGATCGCCTGCTGGAATTACCGCACGGCCTGGATAGCCCGCATCGACCGATACATTTTTTCCATTTTCAGTGAAAAAAAAATTTTTGTCAATTTTCTCAACGTTAAAAACGTTAATAAACTGCGTTTTTATGCGTGGATTAAACATTAAAAAAATTTTGAAATATGTGATGAAAAAGTTTACTCTTGACCGTCGGGACTTAGAAAAATTTCGAGTACCCCGGATCGCCTGCTGGAATTACCGCACGGCCTGGATAGCCCGCATCGACCGATACATTTTTTCCATTTTCAGTGAAAAAAAAATTTTTGTCAATTTTCTCAACGTTAAAAACGTTAATAAACTGCGTTTTTATGCGTGGATTAAACATTAAAAAAATTTTGAAATATGTGATGAAAAAGTTTACTCTTGACCGTCGGGACTTAGAAAAATTTCGAGTACCCCGGATCGCCTGCTGGAATTACCGCACGGGCTGGACAGCTCGCTCCGACGAATCGGTTTTTTCCATTTTTTCCGAAAAATAAATTTTTGTAATTTTTTTTAACGTTAAAAACGTTAATAAACGTCATGTTTACGCATGGATTAAACATTGAAATAATTTTAAAACGCTTATTAAAAAAGTTGGTGTCGACCGTGGGACTTAGAAAAATTTCGGGAAGTCCGATTCGCCTGCTGGAATTACCGCACGGGCTGGACACCTCGCTCCGACGAATCGGTTTTTTCCATTTTTTCCGAAAAATAAATTTTTGTAATTTTTTTTAATGTTAAAAACGTTAATAAACGTCATGTTTACGCATGGATTAAACATTGAAATAATTTTAAAACGCTTATTAAAAAAGTTGGTGTCGACCGTGGGACTTAGAAAAATTTCGGGAAGTCCGATTCGCCTGCTGGAATTACCGCACGGGCTGGACACCTCGCTCCGACGAATCGGTTTTTTCCATTTTTTCCGAAAAATAAATTTTTGTAATTTTTTTTAACGTTAAAAACGTTAATAAACGTCATGTTTACGCATGGATTAAACATTGAAATAATTTTAAAACGCTTATTAAAAAAGTTGGTGTCGACCGTGGGACTTAGAAAAATTTCGGGAAGTCCGATTCGCCTGCTGGAATTACCGCACGGGCTGGACAGCTCGCTCCGACGAATCGGTTTTTTCCATTTTTTCCGAAAAATAAATTTTTGTAATTTTTTTTAACGTTAAAAACGTTAATAAACGTCATGTTTACGCATGGATTAAACATTGAAATAATTTTAAAACGCTTATTAAAAAAGTTGGTGTCGACCGTGGGACTTAGAAAAATTTCGGGAAGTCCGATTCGCCTGCTGGAATTACCGCACGGCCTGGACAGCTCGCTCCGACGAATCGGTTTTTTCCATTTTTTCCGAAAAATAAATTTTTGTAATTTTTTTTAATGTTAAAAACGTTAATAAACGTCATGTTTACGCATGGATTAAACATTGAAATAATTTTAAAACGCTTATTAAAAAAGTTGGTGTCGACCGTGGGACTTAGAAAAATTTCGGGAAGTCCGATTCGCCTGCTGGAATTACCGCACGGGCTGGACACCTCGCTCCGACGAATCGGTTTTTTCCATTTTTTCCGAAAAATAAATTTTTGTAATTTTTTTTAACGTTAAAAACGTTAATAAACGTCATGTTTACGCATGGATTAAACATTGAAATAATTTTAAAACGCTTATTAAAAAAGTTGGTGTCGACCGTGGGACTTAGAAAAATTTCGGGAAGTCCGATTCGCCTGCTGGAATTACCGCACGGGCTGGACAGCTCGCTCCGACGAATCGGTTTTTTCCATTTTTTCCGAAAAATAAATTTTTGTAATTTTTTTTAACGTTAAAAACGTTAATAAACGTCATGTTTACGCATGGATTAAACATTGAAATAATTTTAAAACGCTTATTAAAAAAGTTGGTGTCGACCGTGGGACTTAGAAAAATTTCGGGAAGTCCGATTCGCCTGCTGGAATTACCGCACGGGCTGGACACCTCGCTCCGACGAATCGGTTTTTTCCATTTTTTTTGAAAAATAAATTTTTGTAATTTTTTTTAATGTTAAAAACGTTAATAAACATCATGTTTACGCATGGATTAAACATTGAAATAATTTTAAAACGCTTATTAAAAAAGTTTACTCTTGACCGTGGGGACTTAGAAAAATTCCGGCTTGCACGGATTCGACCACTCTGTTTTTCGGAGTTTCTGAGAAAAATAAATTTTTGTAATTTTTTTCATTATGATTTCTGAGTTCTCCCAGTAGTTTAATGTAAGGATTAAGCATTTAAAAATTTTTAAATCGAATATTAAAAAAGTTTACTCTTGCAATTTTTGGAAAAAAAAAATTCTAAAAAATTTTTCTTTCGGTGGAAACTAACGTTTAATATGTACAATAACGATTTATCGAATAAAAATCGTATGTTAATATATGTTCGAATCGACCATAGTTTCAGCGGCTAAGTACCAGCAGCCCGGCCGGTTGGTCTGTACGCGCGGCAGTTTACCACCATAAGCGCCCGTGCTGAGCGGCCGGCGCCGCGGTCGTCGCGGCCGCCCGTTTGGTTACTATAAGAGAGCACGTCGGTTCGAGCGGACCGGTCGGCGCAGCGGCGGGCGAGCGGCTATTCTACGATCTCGGTCGAGAAGCAGTCGTTCAGCTCCTCGAGGTCCATTCCTCGACTGTTCTGTACCGCGTTCCGTTGCGAATTTTTCTCTACACAGCATGACCACGGGTCGGTGTCTCAGACCGAATGGCCCTTATGTGGTAAGCCCAGAATGTTGGGTTGGATACAACGTATATTCGTTATACTTGTACGACTCTCACATCAACTCTCAGAAACCCAAAAGGGGTTTTCTATCCGAGCGAAAATATATTTTTCGTATACAAAAATTTAATGGCAAAGACCAAACGAAATACTACACACAAAAAGGGGCGACGAACAAAAATTGTTCGAATGAAATATAATATATACATATAAAATTGAGGTGTCCTAAGAGAGAAATACATAAACTAAGAGGTATATATTATAAGAAATATATATTATTTCTGGGCAAAGAAGAGAGAACGAAAAGAAGAGTATGATCTTTAACGCGAGGGCCTCGACATGGGTACGCCTAGCATGGTTCGCGCTTTCTCGATATGTCCAGCATGTTAACGTACGCGGTCTTCGGACTTCGTGCGTTATGTCCGTGCTTACACGATGGAGAGCGCTCGAGCATACGTGCTTACAAACCTGAAAGTCGATGTGACATCCGAGATTCTTTTTCTTCTAAAAAGATCTCGGAGAGATACACGGGAGAGTTTGAAATTTTTGGAGGTCCTCCTGATGTATATGCGCGGATATACCCATGTGGTAATTCGTGCGGAGTTGGTAATCTAATAGTGGAGCGAAATTTACCAACTCGAAAGAGAAGAGAGAAGAGAGTAGAGAGAAGAGAGAGGAGAAAGAGAACTGTCTTAAAGACGAGAAAAAGTATCGTCGATCCGACTCTTAAGGGGAGAGAGTCGGCGACTAAGATATATATATACATACATATTTTTGCTTCGTATGATGAAAATTTACTCGAAGCTCCCTGGTTGATCCTGCCAGTAGTCATATGCTTGTCTCAAAGATTAAGCCATGCATGTCTCAGTACATGCCGTATTAAGGTGAAACCGCGAATGGCTCATTAAATCAGTTATGGTTCCTTAGATCGTACCCACATTTACTTGGATAACTGTGGTAATTCTAGAGCTAATACATGCAAAACAGAGTTCCGACCAGAGATGGTAGGAACGCTTTTATTAGATCAAAACCAATCGGTGGCGGGCGTTTACGTTCGTCCATCGTTTGCTTTGGTGACTCTGAATAACTTTGTGCTGATCGCATGGTCTT
>NW_027475281.1:25000-32500 GCF_051020985.1 Nomia melanderi | reverse complement strand
CACGCGAAGAGTTGTTACGTGCTCGCGCGAGGTGCGATAGCGTCGATTCGCTTTTCTGTACGGGGAGAAATAGAACGATGAGCTGACTTATCGGGTCTTCGTTGGAATTACCGTCGCTGGCATTGTAAACTCCAGATGACCTTGTGATTCCTTCGTCGGGCACTGGTAAAGGGTGGCGATGATTCGTTCTATAATAGAAATACCCGTCGTAGCGTTTCGGCCTAGTCACCCGCCACGAAACACTCTCTCGTCGTGGAATCCCCGCGTCGGAGAGTAAAACGCCGAAGGCTTACTTATGAAACTTACGTCTCTCGACGATGGGACGATCCACGCGAAGAGTTGTTACGTGCACGCGTATGGTGCGATTGCGTCGATTCGCTTTTCTGTACGGGGAGCAATAGAACGTTGAGTTGACTTATCGGGTCTTCGTTGGAATTACCGTCGCTGGCATTGTAAACTCCAGATGACCTTGTGATTCCTTCGTCGGGCACTGGTAAAGGGTGGCGATGATGCGTTCTATAATAGAAATACCCGTCGTAGCGTTTCTTCCGAGTCAACCCGCTCACGAAACACTCTCTCGTCGTGGAATCCCCGCGTCGGAGAGTAAAACGCGAATTCATAGTATGGAAACTTACGTCTCTCGACGATGGGACGATCCACGCGAAGAGTTGTTACGTGCACGCGTATGGTGCGATTGCGTCGATTCGCTTTTCTGTACGGGGAGTAATAGAACGTTGAGTTGACTTATCGGGTCTTCGTTGGAATTACCGTCGCTGGCATTGTAAACTCCAGATGACCTTGTGATTCCTTCGTCGGGCACTGGTAAAGGGTGGCGATGATGCGTTCTATAATAGAAATACCCGTCGTAGCGTTTCTTCCGAGTCAACCCGCTCACGAAACTCTCTCTCGTCGTGGAATCCCCGCGTCGGAGAGTAAAACGCGAATTCATACTATGAAAACTTACGTCTCTCGACGATGGGACGATCCACGCGAAGAGTTGTTTACGTGCACGCGTATGGTGCGATTGCGTCGATTCGCTTTTCTGTACGGGGAGAAATAGAACGTTGAGTTGACTTATCGGGTCTTCGTTGGAATTACCGTCGCTGGCATTGTAAACTCCAGATGACCTTGTGATTCCTTCGTCGGGCACTGGTAAAGGGTGGCGATGATGCGTTCTATAATAGAAATACCCGTCGTAGCGTTTCTTCCGAGTCAACCCGCTCACGAAACTCTCTCTCTCGTCGTGGAATCCCCGCGTCGGAGAGTAAAACGCCGAAGGCTTACTATGAAACTTACGTCTCTCGACGATGGGACGATCCACGCGAAGAGTTGTTACGTGCACGCGTATGGTGCGATTGCGTCGATTCGCTTTTCTGTACGGGGAGTAATAGAACGTTGAGTTGACTTATCGGGTCTTCGTTGGAATTACCGTCGCTGGCATTGTAAACTCCAGATGACCTTGTGATTCCTTCGTCGGGCACTGGTAAAGGGTGGCGATGATTCGTTCTATAATAGAAATACCCGTCGTAGCGTTTCTTCCGAGTCAACCCGCTCACGAAACTCTCTCTCGTCGTGGAATCCCCGCGTCGGAGAGTAAAACGCGAATTCATAGTATGGAAACTTACGTCTCTCGACGATGGGACGATCCACGCGAAGAGTTGTTACGTGCACGCGTATGGTGCGATTGCGTCGATTCGCTTTTCTGTACGGGGAGCAATAGAACGTTGAGTTGACTTATCGGGTCTTCGTTGGAATTACCGTCGCTGGCATTGTAAACTCCAGATGACCTTGTGATTCCTTCGTCGGGCACTGGTAAAGGGTGGCGATGATTCGTTCTATAATAGAAATACCCGTCGTAGCGTTTCTTCCGAGTCAACCCGCTCACGAAACTCTCTCTCGTCGTGGAATCCCCGCGTCGGAGAGTAAAACGCGAATTCATACTATGAAAACTTACGTCTCTCGACGATGGGACGATCCACGCGAAGAGTTGTTTACGTGCACGCGTATGGTGCGATTGCGTCGATTCGCTTTTCTGTACGGGGAGAAATAGAACGTTGAGTTGACTTATCGGGTCTTCGTTGGAATTACCGTCGCTGGCATTGTAAACTCCAGATGACCTTGTGATTCCTTCGTCGGGCACTGGTAAAGGGTGGCGATGATGCGTTCTACAATAGAAATACCCGTCGTAGCGTTTCTTCCGAGTCAACCCGCTCACGAAACTCTCTCTCGTCGTGGAATCCCCGCGTCGGAGGGTAAAACGCGATATATAATAGTATATGCCAGTGGTTCGCGCGCGTCGTCTCTGAGATACGCGGTCGACAGAGTTCCGAAAACACGTGATGTGCCACGATTTCCGTGCGTCTTACATCTTTCGACGATGGGACGATCCACGCGAAGAGAACGTTCGTGCTTGCGTGAGGTGCAACAGCGTCGATTCGCTTTTCTGTACGGGGAGAAATAGAACGTTGAGTTGACTTATCGGGTCTTCGTTGGAATTACCGTCGCTGGCATTGTAAACTCCAGATGACCTTGTGATTCCTTCGTCGGGCACTGGTAAAGGGTGGCGATGATTCGTTCTATAATAGTAATACCCGTCGTAGCGTTTCGACCGATGTCACCCGCCACGAAAGTCTCTCTCGACGTGGAAACCCCGCGCCGAAGAGTAAACGCGAAGGCTTACCATACGAAAGAAAACGGTATTATACGCCTGTGGTATGTGCGTCTCGGCTCTGTGATACGCGATCGGCAGAGTTACAAAAAAACGTTGATGGGCCACGATTTCCGTGCGTCTTACATCTTTCGACGATGGGACGATCCACGCGAAGAGTAGTTACGTGCTCGCGCGAGGTGCGATAGCGTCGATTCGCTTTTCTGTACGGGGAGAAATAGAACGATGAGTTGACTTATCGGGTCTTCGTTGGAATTACCGTCGCTGGCATTGTAAACTCCAGATGACCTTGTGATTCCTTCGTCGGGCACTGGTAAAGGGTGGCGATGATTCGTTCTATAATAGAAATACCCGTCGTAGCGATTCGGCCGAGTCACCCGCCACGAAACTCTCTCTCGTCGTGGAATCCCCATGTCGGAGAGTAAAACGCGAAGGCTAACTATATAAGAAATATATAGTATTATTTATGCCTGTGGTTCTCCGTTTGCCCTACTCTCAGATACGCGACTCGGAGAGTTACGAATAATCGTGATGGACCACGATTTCTGTACGTCTTACATCTTTCGACGATGGGACGATCCACGCGAAGAGATCATTCCTGCTTGCGTGAGGTGCGATAGCGCCGATTCGCTTTTCTGTACGGGGAGAAATAGAACGATGAGTTGACTTATCGGGTCTTCGTTGGAATTACCGTCGCTGGCATTGTAAACTCCAGATGACCTTGTGATTCCTTCGTCGGGCACTGGTAAAGGGTGGCGATGATTCGTTCTATAATAGAAATACCCGTCGTAGCGATTCGGCCGTGTCACCCGCCACGAAAATCTCTCTCGTCGTGGAATCCCCGCGTCGTAGAGTAAACGCGAAGGCTTGCTATAGAAGACTATAGTTTATACGCCTGTGGTTCACCGGTTGCCTGCTCTCCGGGGTACGCGATCGCGCAGGAGTTACGGAAGAACTTGATGGGCCACGATCTCCAAGCGGCTATATCTTTCGACGATGGGACGATTCACGCGAAGAGAACGTTCGTGCATGCGTGAGGTGCGATAGCGTTGATTCGCTTGTCTGTACGGGGAGAAATAGAACGATGAGTTGACTTATCGGGTCTTCGTTGGAATTACCGTCGCTGGCATTGTAAACTCCAGATGACCTTGTGATTCCTTCGTCGGGCACTGGTAAAGGGTGGCGATGATTCGTTCTATAATAGAAATACCCGTCGTAGCGTTTCGACCGATGTCACCCGCCACGAAATTCTCTCTCGTCGTGGAATCCCCGCGTCGGAGAGTAACCGCCGAAGGCTTGCTATAGAAGACTATAGTTTATACGCCTGTGGTTCACCGGTTGCCGGCTCTCCGGGGCACGCGATCGCGCGAAGGTTACGGAGGGACGTGAAGCGCCCGAGCAATGAAACGTCCGCAGGAGGAAACGAGCAACCGCCGAACATTGTTTCGCGACGTTTCCATAATGTATTGTCGTTTCGCTCGCATCCCGCTTCTTTCCCCTAGTTTCCTCGACGCGTAGTTTCGCAGCCTTAGTGGACGAATCATTCTCGATTCGAGGAAAGATATGCAGTGGGGCGTGCAATGAGCCCGCCAGAGACCACGATCTCCAATGCGTCTTTACATCTTTGGACGATGGGACGATCCACGCGAAGAGAACGTTCGTGCTTGCGCGAGGTGCATTAGCGTCGATTCGCTTTTCTGTACGGGGAGAAATAGAACGATGAGTTGACTTATCGGGTCTTCGTTGGAATTACCGTCGCTGGCATTGTAAACTCCAGATGACCTTGTGATTCCTTCGTCGGGCACTGGTAAAGGGTGGCGATGATTCGTTCTATAATAGAAATACCCGTCGTAGCGATTCGGCCGAGTCACCCGCCACGAAACTGTCTCTCTTTCGTCGTGGAAACCCCGCGTCGGAGAGTAAAACGCGCGAAGGCTGTGACTGTAACATATATATATATATATACACAGTATACAATGCCTGTGGTTTTTGCGCGTGTCGGCTCTTCGGTATACGCGATCGGCCAGAGTTACGGAGGGACGGTGAAGCGCACGAGAAATTGAAACGGCCGCACGATTGGAACCGAGCAACCGTCGAACATTGTTTCGCGACGTTTCCATAATGCGTTTTCGTTTCGCTCGCATACCGCTTCTTTTCCCCTAGTCTCTGAGACGCGTTTTCGAGCCGTTCTTCTACTATCGATTCTCGTAGAGAGAAGGGACCGGGTAGTCTGGAAGTGGAACCCGCATCTTGCGTGTACCGTACACGGAATTGAGAGGACCGGCCGTGAAGCTCGTTTTAAAGCCGTGCGTCTGACACCCAACTCTTGCGCGCCAATTTCGCGGCAAGAGATAATATGGGACGAATGACCGGCAAAGAGCCAGCTGTGAAGTCTGTTTTTTTAATCGAATCCGTGGACGTGTGTATGCCGTAGCGTCGCTCGTCGTGTTCGTTCATGGTCGTTCCGAGAGAAAGAACGAAAGCGGTAACGAAGGGACCGGCCGTGAAGCTCGTTTTAAAGCCGCGCGTCTGACACCCAACTCTTGCGCGCCAATTTCGCGGCAAGAGATAACATGGGACGAATGACCGGCAAAGAGCCAGCTGTGAAGTCTTTTTTCATTATTTGCTTTCAATCGATCGATCGGTACGATTCGTGCAACGTTTCGCGCGATGCGACGCGAAAACATGCGCGCAACAATAGATGCGTCTGATCGGAAGAACGCGAGGGTCGACTGCACGCGATGGATTCAGTATCGGGTAGGATACAAAATATATCCCCGTCGTTTCCACGCGTGCGAGTCTTCTGCGTCTTTCGCGGGTTTTTGAATGCACTATACGCCCGGAACGTCGAGAAATATATACATATTACTTGAACGTTTTTCGTCTCGAAAGGCTTCGGTGTCGTCTCCAAGGCGACGCCTGAATCTCCTTCGCGCGCTGGTCGGAGATTCAGGTATCAACTTTTATCTTCTCTTTGAAAGAAGAGAGATATTAGGTCGAACAAGTGAGAATAAAATTATATATGTGAAATATAAAATTTATACGATTACCCTGAACGGTGGATCACTTGGCTCGTGGGTCGATGAAGAACGCAGCTAATTGCGCGTCAACGTGTGAACTGCAGGACACATGAACATCGACATTTCGAACGCACATTGCGGTCCACGGATACAATTCCTGGACCACGCCTGGCTGAGGGTCGTTTACGTACCATACACTGCTTGCGTAGCTCTGTCAAATCCCCGCCGTCGTTCACCTCTTCGGATCGAACGTTTTTTTACCGAAGGGCGCAAAGAACGTCTCTGAGTCGGGTTAAGAGAAGGATGCTACGTACGAGCGAACGATGGGTGTCTCGTCGGCGTTTGTCGCGGACACGCGAAAATTCTGTGAATTTCACGGACAGTGTACGTTCTAGTTGTTGCAAAACGATCGGAATCGTTTGTATGGACTCGCGTGAGTGTTCGCGGCGTCGTGCGTCGTTCAATTACGACCGCCCGCGGATACCGCTCCACTGCGATATGGATCTGAGCGACAACTTTTTCGGCTGTTCGTGAGATGAACGGTTTCGTGTGTTTAGAAAAATTTTTTTTCCCGCGCTCCCGACGTCACCTGAAATGATGCGTCAGAGGTGAAAGAAAATATTAAGAAGTCGAGAGAGAGAGACTACACACGTTTTATTCATATTTTGTATACCGTGCGTGAGACGGATGTGCACGACACGTCGTATGTCGGTATATTACCGACTGGCCCCAGGGAGATTGTTTTCTTCCTCTCTTACGAATGAGATGTACGTTTCGGAGGATCGTCGTTACCGAAACACACGGCAAAACGAGACTTCTCGCAGCAGAACCTTTATACACAATACACATCGACTCTTTTTACCCCGAGAGAGAGAGAAAAGGTGTATTTCTTTTTTTTATTTTTCGAATTCGACGCACGAACGCTTTGACGACTGGAGAAAAACACGGTGTGTGTTAAAATCGTGCGGGACGAGCATGCGTATTCGTAACGGGTCGAATAGTTCTTATTCCCCGTCGTCGCGTGTCCTCGCTGGACCACCACCGTGCGCTTCCGCCACGTTCAGTTGAATTTCGAAATATATATATATAAAAAGAATCACCATATACTCTCTTTCGGGAGGTGTATTTTTATCGGTTTCTGCTATAGAGAAGAGACGGAGATCGTGTTGTGAGGTGTAACGTTTCTGTATCCCCGTTTCGGAGGATCGTCGTTATCGGCGGAACACACGTCAAAACGAGACTTCTCGCAGAACCTTTATACACAATACACATCGACTCTTTTACCCCGAGAGAGAGAAAAGGTGTTTTTCTTTTTTTTTTATTTTTCGAATTCGACGCACGAACGCTTTGACGACTGGAGAAAAACACGGTGTGTGTTAAAATCGTGCGGGACGAGCATGCGTATTCGTAACGGGTCGAATAGTTCTTATTCCCCGTCGTCGCGTGTCCTCGCTGGACCACCACCGTGCGCTTCCGCCACGTTCAGTTGTATTTCGAAATATATATATATAAAAAGAATCACCATATACTCTCTTTCGGGAGGTGTATTTTTATCGGTTTCTGCTATAGAGAAGAGACGGACGATCGTGTGTGACACCACGTGGTAACGTTTCCGTATCCCCGTAAAATACGTTTATCTTTTCTCGTAGAAAAGAGAGAGGAAGAGGCAGGAGCTCCTCTTTGGCGAGGCTTTCGAACGTCGCGTCCCGTCCGCCGGAATATAATGATATAAATATATAACCGCCGCCGACTTTGTGCGAAAGCGTTGAAACGAACGCGTCGGTCGCCCCATGGTGTGTGTTTGTCGTGTCT
>NW_027475281.1:20000-22500 GCF_051020985.1 Nomia melanderi | reverse complement strand
GGGTAACCCAAAATGACCTGGAGACGCCGTCGGGAGATCCGGGGAGAGTTTTCTTTTCTGTATAAGCGTTCGAGTTCCCTGGAAACCTCTAGCAGGGAGATAGGGTTTGGAACGCGAAGAGCACCGCAGTTGCGGCGGTGTCCGGATCTTCCCCTCGGACCTTGAAAATCCAGGAGAGGGCCACGTGGAGGTGTCGCGCCGGTTCGTACCCATATCCGCAGCAGGTCTCCAAGGTAAAGAGCCTCTAGTCGATAGATTAATGTAGGTAAGGGAAGTCGGCAAATTGGATCCGTAACTTCGGAATAAGGATTGGCTCTGAGGAGCGGGGCGTGTCGGGCTTGGTCGGGAAGCGGGTCTGGCTGACGTGCCGGGCCTGGGCGAGGTGAACATGTACGGCAACGTGCAGGGATCCGAGCTCGGTCCCGAGCCTTGGCCTCCCGCGGATCTTCCTTGCTGCGAGGCTTTCGCGTAGCGTTCGTCCTCTTCGGCCGCCATTCAACGCTCAGCTCAGAACTGGCACGGACTAGGGGAATCCGACTGTCTAATTAAAACAAAGCATTGCGATGGCCCCCGCGGGTGTTGACGCAATGTGATTTCTGCCCAGTGCTCTGAATGTCAACGTGAAGAAATTCAAAAAAGCGCGGGTAAACGGCGGGAGTAACTATGACTCTCTTAAGGTAGCCAAATGCCTCGTCATCTAATTAGTGACGCGCATGAATGGATTAACGAGATTCCCTCTGTCCCTATCTACTGGGGTATACAGGTGCACAGCTTCATTCTGGCACAGCCAACCTCTCCTCCACGTGGTGTACCCTGGGAAACTTTCGAGTTTGCCAACGAGGCTCTGGCGCGACTCTCCTGCGAGCGTCCGGGCGGTATTTTATACCGTACGGACCGCGGAGTCGTCAAATACCGTAGCCGGTATGTCTAGCAACGACCCACTGGGGACATCCACCCAGTGGTACGCGAAGCATAACCGGTCGGGGGGCTTGCCTTAACCGGCCGGACCGCGAGGAGATAAACCTCTCTAATAAATCCGAAACCTTAAGTTATGGTGCGCGGCGAAGGGGTGCGGACCGTCCTTGCGATGGTCCGTGGTTGGTGGGTGCACCAACCCTTAGCGGCCAACCTCGAGGCACCTGGCGAACCTCGTTGTATTTAGCCTTCCCTCCTGGAAAGGGCGTCACCCGGGAGGGTGACTTTATTTCGTCCCAACTCGTGGGAACAATTATGGGAAAATCTAAAACTAAACAAAACAAAACAAACAAGAAGTCGAGTGAGGAGGTCTTTAAGGGCCTGATTGAGAGAGAGGAGACCCTGGTATCTGAAGGGGAGGATACACCCCTCCCCGACACTATCAGGGAAGATCTGGATGGCTTCCTTGCGGTGCCAAGCCGGAAAAGGAGAATACAAAAGCCGGAAGGTTCCGAATCGGAATCCGGCGAAGAGGAGAAAAAGAGGCAGCCCAAAAGGCGAATAAAGGGAACATCGCCATATGAGCAGCTCACAACGTGTGCTGCCATAGTATTGAACACATTGCCACACTATGGCATTAGACAAAACACTCTCGAAAGTGGAGATTTTGCTACCCTCCGTAATGCATTGGACGCTGCTTGGAAACAAATAGAATCCGATGCCACTTACGAGGATGTACAAGAGAGAGAAAAGGAGTTATCCTCCAAGCTTGAAAAAGCTGAAAAGGAAATAAAAGATCTCAAGGAGCAGAGATCTGTAGCTTGTAAGAGGCTACATGAGAGGATTGAGGATGCCGAAGGGCGGGCTCAATCTCTCTTAGTAGAAAAAGAAACAGAAAGCGAGAAATTATATAAGAAGCTTGAAGAAGCCGAAAGGCGGATTCAAGCTCTCTTAACAGAAAGAAAGACAGAGAGCGAGAAATTGAACAAGAAGCTTGAGGAAGCCGAAAGGCGGATTCAAGGCTTGGAAAAACAGAAGGCATGTGCATGTGCCGAACCAAAGCCAAAGGCTTTGGAAAAGAAATCGTCCACGGCGGAAAGTACGCCAAAGAAGAAGGACATGGTCAAGTCCTACGCGACTGTGACCATGTCGAAGAAGGAACTAATAGAGAACGGGCCGACACGCAACGTCGTGACGGTCTACTTAAAAGACAACAACTCCGATTGGGAGCAGACAAGAAAGGCTATGGCGCGAGGCTTTAGACCTACACAGGAGAAACTGCAGGTAAAAGCAGTAAAGAAGATAAGCAAAGGAGGACTCCTCGTCGAAACGACGACGAAGGAAGGCCTCCAAAGTCTTATAAAGAATAAGCCCTTGCAAAGCTTGGGACTAAAGATCGGCATCCCGCCGAAGAAAAATCCAAAGATGGTCATTTATAATGTACCAGACCTTAACGAGAGCCAGTTGCTTTCTGCCCTTGGAAAGCAAAACGGCGAAGGTATATCGCCTGAAGCGATAAAAGAAATAAAGCCCCTGTTTAAGACAGGGAAAGGAGACCGCAAAAATTGGGTGATAGAAGTATCAC
>NW_027475281.1:12500-15000 GCF_051020985.1 Nomia melanderi | reverse complement strand
ATTGAAATAATTTTAAAACGCTTATTAAAAAAGTTGGTGTCGACCGTGGGACTTAGAAAAATTTCGGGAAGTCCGATTCGCCTGCTGGAATTACCGCACGGGCTGGACAGCTCGCTCCGACGAATCGGTTTTTTCCATTTTTTCCGAAAAATAAATTTTTGTAATTTTTTTTAACGTTAAAAACGTTAATAAACGTCATGTTTACGCATGGATTAAACATTGAAATAATTTTAAAACGCTTATTAAAAAAGTTGGTGTCGACCGTGGGACTTAGAAAAATTTCGGGAAGTCCGATTCGCCTGCTGGAATTACCGCACGGGCTGGACACCTCGCTCCGACGAATCGGTTTTTTCCATTTTTTTTGAAAAATAAATTTTTGTAATTTTTTTTAATGTTAAAAACGTTAATAAACATCATGTTTACGCATGGATTAAACATTGAAATAATTTTAAAACGCTTATTAAAAAAGTTTACTCTTGACCGTGGGACTTAGAAAAATTTCGGGAAGTCCGATTCGCCTGCTGGAATTACCGCACGGCCTGGACAGCTCGCATCGACCGATACATTTTTTCCATTTTCAGTGAAAAAAAAATTTTTGTCAATTTTCTCAACGTTAAAAACGTTAATAAACTGCGTTTTTATGCGTGGATTAAACATTAAAAAAATTTTGAAATATGTGATGAAAAAGTTTACTCTTGACCGTTCGGACTTAGAAAAATTTCGAGTACCTCGGATCGCCTGCTGGAATTACCGCACGGCCTGGACAGCCCGCATCGACCGATACATTTTTTCCATTTTCAGTGAAAAAAAAATTTTTGTCAATTTTCTCAACGTTAAAAACGTTAATAAACTGCGTTTTTATGCGTGGATTAAACATTAAAAAAATTTTGAAATATGTGATGAAAAAGTTTACTCTTGACCGTCGGGACTTAGAAAAATTTCGAGTACCCCGGATCGCCTGCTGGAATTACCGCACGGCCTGGATAGCCCGCATCGACCGATACATTTTTTCCATTTTCAGTGAAAAAAAAATTTTTGTCAATTTTCTCAACGTTAAAAACGTTAATAAACTGCGTTTTTATGCGTGGATTAAACATTAAAAAAATTTTGAAATATGTGATGAAAAAGTTTACTCTTGACCGTCGGGACTTAGAAAAATTTCGAGTACCCCGGATCGCCTGCTGGAATTACCGCACGGCCTGGATAGCCCGCATCGACCGATACATTTTTTCCATTTTCAGTGAAAAAAAAATTTTTGTCAATTTTCTCAACGTTAAAAACGTTAATAAACTGCGTTTTTATGCGTGGATTAAACATTAAAAAAATTTTGAAATATGTGATGAAAAAGTTTACTCTTGACCGTCGGGACTTAGAAAAATTTCGAGTACCCCGGATCGCCTGCTGGAATTACCGCACGGGCTGGACACCTCGCTCCGACGAATCGGTTTTTTCCATTTTTTCCGAAAAATAAATTTTTGTAATTTTTTTTAACGTTAAAAACGTTAATAAACGTCATGTTTACGCATGGATTAAACATTGAAATAATTTTAAAACGCTTATTAAAAAAGTTGGTGTCGACCGTGGGACTTAGAAAAATTTCGGGAAGTCCGATTCGCCTGCTGGAATTACCGCACGGGCTGGACACCTCGCTCCGACGAATCGGTTTTTTCCATTTTTTCCGAAAAATAAATTTTTGTAATTTTTTTTAATGTTAAAAACGTTAATAAACGTCATGTTTACGCATGGATTAAACATTGAAATAATTTTAAAACGCTTATTAAAAAAGTTGGTGTCGACCGTGGGACTTAGAAAAATTTCGGGAAGTCCGATTCGCCTGCTGGAATTACCGCACGGGCTGGACACCTCGCTCCGACGAATCGGTTTTTTCCATTTTTTCCGAAAAATAAATTTTTGTAATTTTTTTTAACGTTAAAAACGTTAATAAACGTCATGTTTACGCATGGATTAAACATTGAAATAATTTTAAAACGCTTATTAAAAAAGTTGGTGTCGACCGTGGGACTTAGAAAAATTTCGGGAAGTCCGATTCGCCTGCTGGAATTACCGCACGGGCTGGACAGCTCGCTCCGACGAATCGGTTTTTTCCATTTTTTCCGAAAAATAAATTTTTGTAATTTTTTTTAACGTTAAAAACGTTAATAAACGTCATGTTTACGCATGGATTAAACATTGAAATAATTTTAAAACGCTTATTAAAAAAGTTGGTGTCGACCGTGGGACTTAGAAAAATTTCGGGAAGTCCGATTCGCCTGCTGGAATTACCGCACGGCCTGGACAGCTCGCTCCGACGAATCGGTTTTTTCCATTTTTTCCGAAAAATAAATTTTTGTAATTTTTTTTAATGTTAAAAACGTTAATAAACGTCATGTTTACGCATGGATTAAACATTGAAATAATTTTAAAACGCTTATTAAAAAAGTTGGTGTCGACCGTGGGACTTAGAAAAATTTCGGGAAGTCCGATTCGCCTGCTGGAATTA
>NW_027475281.1:0-7500 GCF_051020985.1 Nomia melanderi | reverse complement strand
GGTAAAGGGTGGCGATGATTCGTTCTATAATAGAAATACCCGTCGTAGCGTTTCGGCCTAGTCACCCGCCACGAAACACTCTCTCGTCGTGGAATCCCCGCGTCGGAGAGTAAAACGCCGAAGGCTTACTTATGAAACTTACGTCTCTCGACGATGGGACGATCCACGCGAAGAGTTGTTACGTGCACGCGTATGGTGCGATTGCGTCGATTCGCTTTTCTGTACGGGGAGCAATAGAACGTTGAGTTGACTTATCGGGTCTTCGTTGGAATTACCGTCGCTGGCATTGTAAACTCCAGATGACCTTGTGATTCCTTCGTCGGGCACTGGTAAAGGGTGGCGATGATGCGTTCTATAATAGAAATACCCGTCGTAGCGTTTCTTCCGAGTCAACCCGCTCACGAAACACTCTCTCGTCGTGGAATCCCCGCGTCGGAGAGTAAAACGCGAATTCATAGTATGGAAACTTACGTCTCTCGACGATGGGACGATCCACGCGAAGAGTTGTTACGTGCACGCGTATGGTGCGATTGCGTCGATTCGCTTTTCTGTACGGGGAGTAATAGAACGTTGAGTTGACTTATCGGGTCTTCGTTGGAATTACCGTCGCTGGCATTGTAAACTCCAGATGACCTTGTGATTCCTTCGTCGGGCACTGGTAAAGGGTGGCGATGATGCGTTCTATAATAGAAATACCCGTCGTAGCGTTTCTTCCGAGTCAACCCGCTCACGAAACTCTCTCTCGTCGTGGAATCCCCGCGTCGGAGAGTAAAACGCGAATTCATACTATGAAAACTTACGTCTCTCGACGATGGGACGATCCACGCGAAGAGTTGTTTACGTGCACGCGTATGGTGCGATTGCGTCGATTCGCTTTTCTGTACGGGGAGAAATAGAACGTTGAGTTGACTTATCGGGTCTTCGTTGGAATTACCGTCGCTGGCATTGTAAACTCCAGATGACCTTGTGATTCCTTCGTCGGGCACTGGTAAAGGGTGGCGATGATGCGTTCTATAATAGAAATACCCGTCGTAGCGTTTCTTCCGAGTCAACCCGCTCACGAAACTCTCTCTCTCGTCGTGGAATCCCCGCGTCGGAGAGTAAAACGCCGAAGGCTTACTATGAAACTTACGTCTCTCGACGATGGGACGATCCACGCGAAGAGTTGTTACGTGCACGCGTATGGTGCGATTGCGTCGATTCGCTTTTCTGTACGGGGAGTAATAGAACGTTGAGTTGACTTATCGGGTCTTCGTTGGAATTACCGTCGCTGGCATTGTAAACTCCAGATGACCTTGTGATTCCTTCGTCGGGCACTGGTAAAGGGTGGCGATGATTCGTTCTATAATAGAAATACCCGTCGTAGCGTTTCTTCCGAGTCAACCCGCTCACGAAACTCTCTCTCGTCGTGGAATCCCCGCGTCGGAGAGTAAAACGCGAATTCATAGTATGGAAACTTACGTCTCTCGACGATGGGACGATCCACGCGAAGAGTTGTTACGTGCACGCGTATGGTGCGATTGCGTCGATTCGCTTTTCTGTACGGGGAGCAATAGAACGTTGAGTTGACTTATCGGGTCTTCGTTGGAATTACCGTCGCTGGCATTGTAAACTCCAGATGACCTTGTGATTCCTTCGTCGGGCACTGGTAAAGGGTGGCGATGATTCGTTCTATAATAGAAATACCCGTCGTAGCGTTTCTTCCGAGTCAACCCGCTCACGAAACTCTCTCTCGTCGTGGAATCCCCGCGTCGGAGAGTAAAACGCGAATTCATACTATGAAAACTTACGTCTCTCGACGATGGGACGATCCACGCGAAGAGTTGTTTACGTGCACGCGTATGGTGCGATTGCGTCGATTCGCTTTTCTGTACGGGGAGAAATAGAACGTTGAGTTGACTTATCGGGTCTTCGTTGGAATTACCGTCGCTGGCATTGTAAACTCCAGATGACCTTGTGATTCCTTCGTCGGGCACTGGTAAAGGGTGGCGATGATGCGTTCTACAATAGAAATACCCGTCGTAGCGTTTCTTCCGAGTCAACCCGCTCACGAAACTCTCTCTCGTCGTGGAATCCCCGCGTCGGAGGGTAAAACGCGATATATAATAGTATATGCCAGTGGTTCGCGCGCGTCGTCTCTGAGATACGCGGTCGACAGAGTTCCGAAAACACGTGATGTGCCACGATTTCCGTGCGTCTTACATCTTTCGACGATGGGACGATCCACGCGAAGAGAACGTTCGTGCTTGCGTGAGGTGCAACAGCGTCGATTCGCTTTTCTGTACGGGGAGAAATAGAACGTTGAGTTGACTTATCGGGTCTTCGTTGGAATTACCGTCGCTGGCATTGTAAACTCCAGATGACCTTGTGATTCCTTCGTCGGGCACTGGTAAAGGGTGGCGATGATTCGTTCTATAATAGTAATACCCGTCGTAGCGTTTCGACCGATGTCACCCGCCACGAAAGTCTCTCTCGACGTGGAAACCCCGCGCCGAAGAGTAAACGCGAAGGCTTACCATACGAAAGAAAACGGTATTATACGCCTGTGGTATGTGCGTCTCGGCTCTGTGATACGCGATCGGCAGAGTTACAAAAAAACGTTGATGGGCCACGATTTCCGTGCGTCTTACATCTTTCGACGATGGGACGATCCACGCGAAGAGTAGTTACGTGCTCGCGCGAGGTGCGATAGCGTCGATTCGCTTTTCTGTACGGGGAGAAATAGAACGATGAGTTGACTTATCGGGTCTTCGTTGGAATTACCGTCGCTGGCATTGTAAACTCCAGATGACCTTGTGATTCCTTCGTCGGGCACTGGTAAAGGGTGGCGATGATTCGTTCTATAATAGAAATACCCGTCGTAGCGATTCGGCCGAGTCACCCGCCACGAAACTCTCTCTCGTCGTGGAATCCCCATGTCGGAGAGTAAAACGCGAAGGCTAACTATATAAGAAATATATAGTATTATTTATGCCTGTGGTTCTCCGTTTGCCCTACTCTCAGATACGCGACTCGGAGAGTTACGAATAATCGTGATGGACCACGATTTCTGTACGTCTTACATCTTTCGACGATGGGACGATCCACGCGAAGAGATCATTCCTGCTTGCGTGAGGTGCGATAGCGCCGATTCGCTTTTCTGTACGGGGAGAAATAGAACGATGAGTTGACTTATCGGGTCTTCGTTGGAATTACCGTCGCTGGCATTGTAAACTCCAGATGACCTTGTGATTCCTTCGTCGGGCACTGGTAAAGGGTGGCGATGATTCGTTCTATAATAGAAATACCCGTCGTAGCGATTCGGCCGTGTCACCCGCCACGAAAATCTCTCTCGTCGTGGAATCCCCGCGTCGTAGAGTAAACGCGAAGGCTTGCTATAGAAGACTATAGTTTATACGCCTGTGGTTCACCGGTTGCCTGCTCTCCGGGGTACGCGATCGCGCAGGAGTTACGGAAGAACTTGATGGGCCACGATCTCCAAGCGGCTATATCTTTCGACGATGGGACGATTCACGCGAAGAGAACGTTCGTGCATGCGTGAGGTGCGATAGCGTTGATTCGCTTGTCTGTACGGGGAGAAATAGAACGATGAGTTGACTTATCGGGTCTTCGTTGGAATTACCGTCGCTGGCATTGTAAACTCCAGATGACCTTGTGATTCCTTCGTCGGGCACTGGTAAAGGGTGGCGATGATTCGTTCTATAATAGAAATACCCGTCGTAGCGTTTCGACCGATGTCACCCGCCACGAAATTCTCTCTCGTCGTGGAATCCCCGCGTCGGAGAGTAACCGCCGAAGGCTTGCTATAGAAGACTATAGTTTATACGCCTGTGGTTCACCGGTTGCCGGCTCTCCGGGGCACGCGATCGCGCGAAGGTTACGGAGGGACGTGAAGCGCCCGAGCAATGAAACGTCCGCAGGAGGAAACGAGCAACCGCCGAACATTGTTTCGCGACGTTTCCATAATGTATTGTCGTTTCGCTCGCATCCCGCTTCTTTCCCCTAGTTTCCTCGACGCGTAGTTTCGCAGCCTTAGTGGACGAATCATTCTCGATTCGAGGAAAGATATGCAGTGGGGCGTGCAATGAGCCCGCCAGAGACCACGATCTCCAATGCGTCTTTACATCTTTGGACGATGGGACGATCCACGCGAAGAGAACGTTCGTGCTTGCGCGAGGTGCATTAGCGTCGATTCGCTTTTCTGTACGGGGAGAAATAGAACGATGAGTTGACTTATCGGGTCTTCGTTGGAATTACCGTCGCTGGCATTGTAAACTCCAGATGACCTTGTGATTCCTTCGTCGGGCACTGGTAAAGGGTGGCGATGATTCGTTCTATAATAGAAATACCCGTCGTAGCGATTCGGCCGAGTCACCCGCCACGAAACTGTCTCTCTTTCGTCGTGGAAACCCCGCGTCGGAGAGTAAAACGCGCGAAGGCTGTGACTGTAACATATATATATATATATACACAGTATACAATGCCTGTGGTTTTTGCGCGTGTCGGCTCTTCGGTATACGCGATCGGCCAGAGTTACGGAGGGACGGTGAAGCGCACGAGAAATTGAAACGGCCGCACGATTGGAACCGAGCAACCGTCGAACATTGTTTCGCGACGTTTCCATAATGCGTTTTCGTTTCGCTCGCATACCGCTTCTTTTCCCCTAGTCTCTGAGACGCGTTTTCGAGCCGTTCTTCTACTATCGATTCTCGTAGAGAGAAGGGACCGGGTAGTCTGGAAGTGGAACCCGCATCTTGCGTGTACCGTACACGGAATTGAGAGGACCGGCCGTGAAGCTCGTTTTAAAGCCGTGCGTCTGACACCCAACTCTTGCGCGCCAATTTCGCGGCAAGAGATAATATGGGACGAATGACCGGCAAAGAGCCAGCTGTGAAGTCTGTTTTTTTAATCGAATCCGTGGACGTGTGTATGCCGTAGCGTCGCTCGTCGTGTTCGTTCATGGTCGTTCCGAGAGAAAGAACGAAAGCGGTAACGAAGGGACCGGCCGTGAAGCTCGTTTTAAAGCCGCGCGTCTGACACCCAACTCTTGCGCGCCAATTTCGCGGCAAGAGATAACATGGGACGAATGACCGGCAAAGAGCCAGCTGTGAAGTCTTTTTTCATTATTTGCTTTCAATCGATCGATCGGTACGATTCGTGCAACGTTTCGCGCGATGCGACGCGAAAACATGCGCGCAACAATAGATGCGTCTGATCGGAAGAACGCGAGGGTCGACTGCACGCGATGGATTCAGTATCGGGTAGGATACAAAATATATCCCCGTCGTTTCCACGCGTGCGAGTCTTCTGCGTCTTTCGCGGGTTTTTGAATGCACTATACGCCCGGAACGTCGAGAAATATATACATATTACTTGAACGTTTTTCGTCTCGAAAGGCTTCGGTGTCGTCTCCAAGGCGACGCCTGAATCTCCTTCGCGCGCTGGTCGGAGATTCAGGTATCAACTTTTATCTTCTCTTTGAAAGAAGAGAGATATTAGGTCGAACAAGTGAGAATAAAATTATATATGTGAAATATAAAATTTATACGATTACCCTGAACGGTGGATCACTTGGCTCGTGGGTCGATGAAGAACGCAGCTAATTGCGCGTCAACGTGTGAACTGCAGGACACATGAACATCGACATTTCGAACGCACATTGCGGTCCACGGATACAATTCCTGGACCACGCCTGGCTGAGGGTCGTTTACGTACCATACACTGCTTGCGTAGCTCTGTCAAATCCCCGCCGTCGTTCACCTCTTCGGATCGAACGTTTTTTTACCGAAGGGCGCAAAGAACGTCTCTGAGTCGGGTTAAGAGAAGGATGCTACGTACGAGCGAACGATGGGTGTCTCGTCGGCGTTTGTCGCGGACACGCGAAAATTCTGTGAATTTCACGGACAGTGTACGTTCTAGTTGTTGCAAAACGATCGGAATCGTTTGTATGGACTCGCGTGAGTGTTCGCGGCGTCGTGCGTCGTTCAATTACGACCGCCCGCGGATACCGCTCCACTGCGATATGGATCTGAGCGACAACTTTTTCGGCTGTTCGTGAGATGAACGGTTTCGTGTGTTTAGAAAAATTTTTTTTCCCGCGCTCCCGACGTCACCTGAAATGATGCGTCAGAGGTGAAAGAAAATATTAAGAAGTCGAGAGAGAGAGACTACACACGTTTTATTCATATTTTGTATACCGTGCGTGAGACGGATGTGCACGACACGTCGTATGTCGGTATATTACCGACTGGCCCCAGGGAGATTGTTTTCTTCCTCTCTTACGAATGAGATGTACGTTTCGGAGGATCGTCGTTACCGAAACACACGGCAAAACGAGACTTCTCGCAGCAGAACCTTTATACACAATACACATCGACTCTTTTTACCCCGAGAGAGAGAGAAAAGGTGTATTTCTTTTTTTTATTTTTCGAATTCGACGCACGAACGCTTTGACGACTGGAGAAAAACACGGTGTGTGTTAAAATCGTGCGGGACGAGCATGCGTATTCGTAACGGGTCGAATAGTTCTTATTCCCCGTCGTCGCGTGTCCTCGCTGGACCACCACCGTGCGCTTCCGCCACGTTCAGTTGAATTTCGAAATATATATATATAAAAAGAATCACCATATACTCTCTTTCGGGAGGTGTATTTTTATCGGTTTCTGCTATAGAGAAGAGACGGAGATCGTGTTGTGAGGTGTAACGTTTCTGTATCCCCGTTTCGGAGGATCGTCGTTATCGGCGGAACACACGTCAAAACGAGACTTCTCGCAGAACCTTTATACACAATACACATCGACTCTTTTACCCCGAGAGAGAGAAAAGGTGTTTTTCTTTTTTTTTTATTTTTCGAATTCGACGCACGAACGCTTTGACGACTGGAGAAAAACACGGTGTGTGTTAAAATCGTGCGGGACGAGCATGCGTATTCGTAACGGGTCGAATAGTTCTTATTCCCCGTCGTCGCGTGTCCTCGCTGGACCACCACCGTGCGCTTCCGCCACGTTCAGTTGTATTTCGAAATATATATATATAAAAAGAATCACCATATACTCTCTTTCGGGAGGTGTATTTTTATCGGTTTCTGCTATAGAGAAGAGACGGACGATCGTGTGTGACACCACGTGGTAACGTTTCCGTATCCCCGTAAAATACGTTTATCTTTTCTCGTAGAAAAGAGAGAGGAAGAGGCAGGAGCTCCTCTTTGGCGAGGCTTTCGAACGTCGCGTCCCGTCCGCCGGAATATAATGATATAAATATATAACCGCCGCCGACTTTGTGCGAAAGCGTTGAAACGAACGCGTCGGTCGCCCCATGGTGTGTGTTTGTCGTGTCTTCTTTTCCTCTTCTGCACTTCTCTTCACTGTCGATCGCGAGACCGCGCGAGATCCGCTTCGGTCGTCCAGTCCCCGAAAATTCTTCTCGGACGGGCGTTAAAGTTAACCGGAGCGCGAGATCGTCTAGCGAGAGTCTTTTTCGCGATCGAGTAAAATGTGATAG
>NW_027475280.1:72500-99270 GCF_051020985.1 Nomia melanderi | reverse complement strand
TGACGTTTATTAACGTTTTTAACATTAAAAAAAATTACAAAAATTTATTTTTCGGAAAAAATGGAAAAAACCGATTCGTCGGAGCGAGGTGTCCAGCCCGTGCGGTAATTCCAGCAGGCGAATCGGACTTCCCGAAATTTTTCTAAGTCCCACGGTCGACACCAACTTTTTTAATAAGCGTTTTAAAATTATTTCAATGTTTAATCCATGCGTAAACATGACGTTTATTAACGTTTTTAACATTAAAAAAAATTACAAAAATTTATTTTTCGGAAAAAATGGAAAAAACCGATTCGTCGGAGCGAGGTGTCCAGCCCGTGCGGTAATTCCAGCAGGCGAATCGGACTTCCCGAAATTTTTCTAAGTCCCACGGTCGACACCAACTTTTTTAATAAGCGTTTTAAAATTATTTCAATGTTTAATCCATGCGTAAACATGACGTTTATTAACGTTTTTAACATTAAAAAAAATTACAAAAATTTATTTTTCGGAAAAAATGGAAAAAACCGATTCGTCGGAGCGAGGTGTCCAGCCCGTGCGGTAATTCCAGCAGGCGAATCGGACTTCCCGAAATTTTTCTAAGTCCCACGGTCGACACCAACTTTTTTAATAAGCGTTTTAAAATTATTTCAATGTTTAATCCATGCGTAAACATGACGTTTATTAACGTTTTTAACATTAAAAAAAATTACAAAAATTTATTTTTCGGAAAAAATGGAAAAAACCGATTCGTCGGAGCGAGGTGTCCAGCCCGTGCGGTAATTCCAGCAGGCGAATCGGACTTCCCGAAATTTTTCTAAGTCCCACGGTCGACACCAACTTTTTTAATAAGCGTTTTAAAATTATTTCAATGTTTAATCCATGCGTAAACATGACGTTTATTAACGTTTTTAACATTAAAAAAAATTACAAAAATTTATTTTTCGGAAAAAATGGAAAAAACCGATTCGTCGGAGCGAGGTGTCCAGCCCGTGCGGTAATTCCAGCAGGCGAATCGGACTTCCCGAAATTTTTCTAAGTCCCACGGTCGACACCAACTTTTTTAATAAGCGTTTTAAAATTATTTCAATGTTTAATCCATGCGTAAACATGACGTTTATTAACGTTTTTAACATTAAAAAAAATTACAAAAATTTATTTTTCGGAAAAAATGGAAAAAACCGATTCGTCGGAGCGAGGTGTCCAGCCCGTGCGGTAATTCCAGCAGGCGAATCGGACTTCCCGAAATTTTTCTAAGTCCCACGGTCGACACCAACTTTTTTAATAAGCGTTTTAAAATTATTTCAATGTTTAATCCATGCGTAAACATGACGTTTATTAACGTTTTTAACATTAAAAAAAATTACAAAAATTTATTTTTCGGAAAAAATGGAAAAAACCGATTCGTCGGAGCGAGGTGTCCAGCCCGTGCGGTAATTCCAGCAGGCGAATCGGACTTCCCGAAATTTTTCTAAGTCCCACGGTCGACACCAACTTTTTTAATAAGCGTTTTAAAATTATTTCAATGTTTAATCCATGCGTAAACATGACGTTTATTAACGTTTTTAACATTAAAAAAAATTACAAAAATTTATTTTTCGGAAAAAATGGAAAAAACCGATTCGTCGGAGCGAGGTGTCCAGCCCGTGCGGTAATTCCAGCAGGCGAATCGGACTTCCCGAAATTTTTCTAAGTCCCACGGTCGACACCAACTTTTTTAATAAGCGTTTTAAAATTATTTCAATGTTTAATCCATGCGTAAACATGACGTTTATTAACGTTTTTAACATTAAAAAAAATTACAAAAATTTATTTTTCGGAAAAAATGGAAAAAACCGATTCGTCGGAGCGAGGTGTCCAGCCCGTGCGGTAATTCCAGCAGGCGAATCGGACTTCCCGAAATTTTTCTAAGTCCCACGGTCGACACCAACTTTTTTAATAAGCGTTTTAAAATTATTTCAATGTTTAATCCATGCGTAAACATGACGTTTATTAACGTTTTTAACATTAAAAAAAATTACAAAAATTTATTTTTCGGAAAAAATGGAAAAAACCGATTCGTCGGAGCGAGGTGTCCAGCCCGTGCGGTAATTCCAGCAGGCGAATCGGACTTCCCGAAATTTTTCTAAGTCCCACGGTCGACACCAACTTTTTTAATAAGCGTTTTAAAATTATTTCAATGTTTAATCCATGCGTAAACATGACGTTTATTAACGTTTTTAACATTAAAAAAAATTACAAAAATTTATTTTTCGGAAAAAATGGAAAAAACCGATTCGTCGGAGCGAGGTGTCCAGCCCGTGCGGTAATTCCAGCAGGCGAATCGGACTTCCCGAAATTTTTCTAAGTCCCACGGTCGACACCAACTTTTTTAATAAGCGTTTTAAAATTATTTCAATGTTTAATCCATGCGTAAACATGACGTTTATTAACGTTTTTAACATTAAAAAAAATTACAAAAATTTATTTTTCGGAAAAAATGGAAAAAACCGATTCGTCGGAGCGAGGTGTCCAGCCCGTGCGGTAATTCCAGCAGGCGAATCGGACTTCCCGAAATTTTTCTAAGTCCCACGGTCGACACCAACTTTTTTAATAAGCGTTTTAAAATTATTTCAATGTTTAATCCATGCGTAAACATGACGTTTATTAACGTTTTTAACATTAAAAAAAATTACAAAAATTTATTTTTCGGAAAAAATGGAAAAAACCGATTCGTCGGAGCGAGGTGTCCAGCCCGTGCGGTAATTCCAGCAGGCGAATCGGACTTCCCGAAATTTTTCTAAGTCCCACGGTCGACACCAACTTTTTTAATAAGCGTTTTAAAATTATTTCAATGTTTAATCCATGCGTAAACATGACGTTTATTAACGTTTTTAACATTAAAAAAAATTACAAAAATTTATTTTTCGGAAAAAATGGAAAAAACCGATTCGTCGGAGCGAGGTGTCCAGCCCGTGCGGTAATTCCAGCAGGCGAATCGGACTTCCCGAAATTTTTCTAAGTCCCACGGTCGACACCAACTTTTTTAATAAGCGTTTTAAAATTATTTCAATGTTTAATCCATGCGTAAACATGACGTTTATTAACGTTTTTAACATTAAAAAAAATTACAAAAATTTATTTTTCGGAAAAAATGGAAAAAACCGATTCGTCGGAGCGAGGTGTCCAGCCCGTGCGGTAATTCCAGCAGGCGAATCGGACTTCCCGAAATTTTTCTAAGTCCCACGGTCGACACCAACTTTTTTAATAAGCGTTTTAAAATTATTTCAATGTTTAATCCATGCGTAAACATGACGTTTATTAACGTTTTTAACATTAAAAAAAATTACAAAAATTTATTTTTCGGAAAAAATGGAAAAAACCGATTCGTCGGAGCGAGGTGTCCAGCCCGTGCGGTAATTCCAGCAGGCGAATCGGACTTCCCGAAATTTTTCTAAGTCCCACGGTCGACACCAACTTTTTTAATAAGCGTTTTAAAATTATTTCAATGTTTAATCCATGCGTAAACATGACGTTTATTAACGTTTTTAACATTAAAAAAAATTACAAAAATTTATTTTTCGGAAAAAATGGAAAAAACCGATTCGTCGGAGCGAGGTGTCCAGCCCGTGCGGTAATTCCAGCAGGCGAATCGGACTTCCCGAAATTTTTCTAAGTCCCACGGTCGACACCAACTTTTTTAATAAGCGTTTTAAAATTATTTCAATGTTTAATCCATGCGTAAACATGACGTTTATTAACGTTTTTAACATTAAAAAAAATTACAAAAATTTATTTTTCGGAAAAAATGGAAAAAACCGATTCGTCGGAGCGAGGTGTCCAGCCCGTGCGGTAATTCCAGCAGGCGAATCGGACTTCCCGAAATTTTTCTAAGTCCCACGGTCGACACCAACTTTTTTAATAAGCGTTTTAAAATTATTTCAATGTTTAATCCATGCGTAAACATGACGTTTATTAACGTTTTTAACATTAAAAAAAATTACAAAAATTTATTTTTCGGAAAAAATGGAAAAAACCGATTCGTCGGAGCGAGGTGTCCAGCCCGTGCGGTAATTCCAGCAGGCGAATCGGACTTCCCGAAATTTTTCTAAGTCCCACGGTCGACACCAACTTTTTTAATAAGCGTTTTAAAATTATTTCAATGTTTAATCCATGCGTAAACATGACGTTTATTAACGTTTTTAACATTAAAAAAAATTACAAAAATTTATTTTTCGGAAAAAATGGAAAAAACCGATTCGTCGGAGCGAGGTGTCCAGCCCGTGCGGTAATTCCAGCAGGCGAATCGGACTTCCCGAAATTTTTCTAAGTCCCACGGTCGACACCAACTTTTTTAATAAGCGTTTTAAAATTATTTCAATGTTTAATCCATGCGTAAACATGACGTTTATTAACGTTTTTAACATTAAAAAAAATTACAAAAATTTATTTTTCGGAAAAAATGGAAAAAACCGATTCGTCGGAGCGAGGTGTCCAGCCCGTGCGGTAATTCCAGCAGGCGAATCGGACTTCCCGAAATTTTTCTAAGTCCCACGGTCGACACCAACTTTTTTAATAAGCGTTTTAAAATTATTTCAATGTTTAATCCATGCGTAAACATGACGTTTATTAACGTTTTTAACATTAAAAAAAATTACAAAAATTTATTTTTCGGAAAAAATGGAAAAAACCGATTCGTCGGAGCGAGGTGTCCAGCCCGTGCGGTAATTCCAGCAGGCGAATCGGACTTCCCGAAATTTTTCTAAGTCCCACGGTCGACACCAACTTTTTTAATAAGCGTTTTAAAATTATTTCAATGTTTAATCCATGCGTAAACATGACGTTTATTAACGTTTTTAACATTAAAAAAAATTACAAAAATTTATTTTTCGGAAAAAATGGAAAAAACCGATTCGTCGGAGCGAGGTGTCCAGCCCGTGCGGTAATTCCAGCAGGCGAATCGGACTTCCCGAAATTTTTCTAAGTCCCACGGTCGACACCAACTTTTTTAATAAGCGTTTTAAAATTATTTCAATGTTTAATCCATGCGTAAACATGACGTTTATTAACGTTTTTAACATTAAAAAAAATTACAAAAATTTATTTTTCGGAAAAAATGGAAAAAACCGATTCGTCGGAGCGAGGTGTCCAGCCCGTGCGGTAATTCCAGCAGGCGAATCGGACTTCCCGAAATTTTTCTAAGTCCCACGGTCGACACCAACTTTTTTAATAAGCGTTTTAAAATTATTTCAATGTTTAATCCATGCGTAAACATGACGTTTATTAACGTTTTTAACATTAAAAAAAATTACAAAAATTTATTTTTCGGAAAAAATGGAAAAAACCGATTCGTCGGAGCGAGGTGTCCAGCCCGTGCGGTAATTCCAGCAGGCGAATCGGACTTCCCGAAATTTTTCTAAGTCCCACGGTCGACACCAACTTTTTTAATAAGCGTTTTAAAATTATTTCAATGTTTAATCCATGCGTAAACATGACGTTTATTAACGTTTTTAACATTAAAAAAAATTACAAAAATTTATTTTTCGGAAAAAATGGAAAAAACCGATTCGTCGGAGCGAGGTGTCCAGCCCGTGCGGTAATTCCAGCAGGCGAATCGGACTTCCCGAAATTTTTCTAAGTCCCACGGTCGACACCAACTTTTTTAATAAGCGTTTTAAAATTATTTCAATGTTTAATCCATGCGTAAACATGACGTTTATTAACGTTTTTAACATTAAAAAAAATTACAAAAATTTATTTTTCGGAAAAAATGGAAAAAACCGATTCGTCGGAGCGAGGTGTCCAGCCCGTGCGGTAATTCCAGCAGGCGAATCGGACTTCCCGAAATTTTTCTAAGTCCCACGGTCGACACCAACTTTTTTAATAAGCGTTTTAAAATTATTTCAATGTTTAATCCATGCGTAAACATGACGTTTATTAACGTTTTTAACATTAAAAAAAATTACAAAAATTTATTTTTCGGAAAAAATGGAAAAAACCGATTCGTCGGAGCGAGGTGTCCAGCCCGTGCGGTAATTCCAGCAGGCGAATCGGACTTCCCGAAATTTTTCTAAGTCCCACGGTCGACACCAACTTTTTTAATAAGCGTTTTAAAATTATTTCAATGTTTAATCCATGCGTAAACATGACGTTTATTAACGTTTTTAACATTAAAAAAAATTACAAAAATTTATTTTTCGGAAAAAATGGAAAAAACCGATTCGTCGGAGCGAGGTGTCCAGCCCGTGCGGTAATTCCAGCAGGCGAATCGGACTTCCCGAAATTTTTCTAAGTCCCACGGTCGACACCAACTTTTTTAATAAGCGTTTTAAAATTATTTCAATGTTTAATCCATGCGTAAACATGACGTTTATTAACGTTTTTAACATTAAAAAAAATTACAAAAATTTATTTTTCGGAAAAAATGGAAAAAACCGATTCGTCGGAGCGAGGTGTCCAGCCCGTGCGGTAATTCCAGCAGGCGAATCGGACTTCCCGAAATTTTTCTAAGTCCCACGGTCGACACCAACTTTTTTAATAAGCGTTTTAAAATTATTTCAATGTTTAATCCATGCGTAAACATGACGTTTATTAACGTTTTTAACATTAAAAAAAATTACAAAAATTTATTTTTCGGAAAAAATGGAAAAAACCGATTCGTCGGAGCGAGGTGTCCAGCCCGTGCGGTAATTCCAGCAGGCGAATCGGACTTCCCGAAATTTTTCTAAGTCCCACGGTCGACACCAACTTTTTTAATAAGCGTTTTAAAATTATTTCAATGTTTAATCCATGCGTAAACATGACGTTTATTAACGTTTTTAACATTAAAAAAAATTACAAAAATTTATTTTTCGGAAAAAATGGAAAAAACCGATTCGTCGGAGCGAGGTGTCCAGCCCGTGCGGTAATTCCAGCAGGCGAATCGGACTTCCCGAAATTTTTCTAAGTCCCACGGTCGACACCAACTTTTTTAATAAGCGTTTTAAAATGATTTCAATGTTTAATCCATGCGTAAACATGACGTTTATTAACGTTTTTAACATTAAAAAAAATTACAAAAATTTATTTTTCGGAAAAAATGGAAAAAACCGATTCGTCGGAGCGAGGTGTCCAGCCCGTGCGGTAATTCCAGCAGGCGAATCGGACTTCCCGAAATTTTTCTAAGTCCCACGGTCGACACCAACTTTTTTAATAAGCGTTTTAAAATTATTTCAATGTTTAATCCATGCGTAAACATGACGTTTATTAACGTTTTTAACATTAAAAAAAATTACAAAAATTTATTTTTCGGAAAAAATGGAAAAAACCGATTCGTCGGAGCGAGGTGTCCAGCCCGTGCGGTAATTCCAGCAGGCGAATCGGACTTCCCGAAATTTTTCTAAGTCCCACGGTCGACACCAACTTTTTTAATAAGCGTTTTAAAATTATTTCAATGTTTAATCCATGCGTAAACATGACGTTTATTAACGTTTTTAACATTAAAAAAAATTACAAAAATTTATTTTTCGGAAAAAATGGAAAAAACCGATTCGTCGGAGCGAGGTGTCCAGCCCGTGCGGTAATTCCAGCAGGCGAATCGGACTTCCCGAAATTTTTCTAAGTCCCACGGTCGACACCAACTTTTTTAATAAGCGTTTTAAAATTATTTCAATGTTTAATCCATGCGTAAACATGACGTTTATTAACGTTTTTAACATTAAAAAAAATTACAAAAATTTATTTTTCGGAAAAAATGGAAAAAACCGATTCGTCGGAGCGAGGTGTCCAGCCCGTGCGGTAATTCCAGCAGGCGAATCGGACTTCCCGAAATTTTTCTAAGTCCCACGGTCGACACCAACTTTTTTAATAAGCGTTTTAAAATTATTTCAATGTTTAATCCATGCGTAAACATGACGTTTATTAACGTTTTTAACATTAAAAAAAATTACAAAAATTTATTTTTCGGAAAAAATGGAAAAAACCGATTCGTCGGAGCGAGGTGTCCAGCCCGTGCGGTAATTCCAGCAGGCGAATCGGACTTCCCGAAATTTTTCTAAGTCCCACGGTCGACACCAACTTTTTTAATAAGCGTTTTAAAATTATTTCAATGTTTAATCCATGCGTAAACATGACGTTTATTAACGTTTTTAACATTAAAAAAAATTACAAAAATTTATTTTTCGGAAAAAATGGAAAAAACCGATTCGTCGGAGCGAGGTGTCCAGCCCGTGCGGTAATTCCAGCAGGCGAATCGGACTTCCCGAAATTTTTCTAAGTCCCACGGTCGACACCAACTTTTTTAATAAGCGTTTTAAAATTATTTCAATGTTTAATCCATGCGTAAACATGACGTTTATTAACGTTTTTAACATTAAAAAAAATTACAAAAATTTATTTTTCGGAAAAAATGGAAAAAACCGATTCGTCGGAGCGAGGTGTCCAGCCCGTGCGGTAATTCCAGCAGGCGAATCGGACTTCCCGAAATTTTTCTAAGTCCCACGGTCGACACCAACTTTTTTAATAAGCGTTTTAAAATTATTTCAATGTTTAATCCATGCGTAAACATGACGTTTATTAACGTTTTTAACATTAAAAAAAATTACAAAAATTTATTTTTCGGAAAAAATGGAAAAAACCGATTCGTCGGAGCGAGGTGTCCAGCCCGTGCGGTAATTCCAGCAGGCGAATCGGACTTCCCGAAATTTTTCTAAGTCCCACGGTCGACACCAACTTTTTTAATAAGCGTTTTAAAATTATTTCAATGTTTAATCCATGCGTAAACATGACGTTTATTAACGTTTTTAACATTAAAAAAAATTACAAAAATTTATTTTTCGGAAAAAATGGAAAAAACCGATTCGTCGGAGCGAGGTGTCCAGCCCGTGCGGTAATTCCAGCAGGCGAATCGGACTTCCCGAAATTTTTCTAAGTCCCACGGTCGACACCAACTTTTTTAATAAGCGTTTTAAAATTATTTCAATGTTTAATCCATGCGTAAACATGACGTTTATTAACGTTTTTAACATTAAAAAAAATTACAAAAATTTATTTTTCGGAAAAAATGGAAAAAACCGATTCGTCGGAGCGAGGTGTCCAGCCCGTGCGGTAATTCCAGCAGGCGAATCGGACTTCCCGAAATTTTTCTAAGTCCCACGGTCGACACCAACTTTTTTAATAAGCGTTTTAAAATTATTTCAATGTTTAATCCATGCGTAAACATGACGTTTATTAACGTTTTTAACATTAAAAAAAATTACAAAAATTTATTTTTCGGAAAAAATGGAAAAAACCGATTCGTCGGAGCGAGGTGTCCAGCCCGTGCGGTAATTCCAGCAGGCGAATCGGACTTCCCGAAATTTTTCTAAGTCCCACGGTCGACACCAACTTTTTTAATAAGCGTTTTAAAATTATTTCAATGTTTAATCCATGCGTAAACATGACGTTTATTAACGTTTTTAACATTAAAAAAAATTACAAAAATTTATTTTTCGGAAAAAATGGAAAAAACCGATTCGTCGGAGCGAGGTGTCCAGCCCGTGCGGTAATTCCAGCAGGCGAATCGGACTTCCCGAAATTTTTCTAAGTCCCACGGTCGACACCAACTTTTTTAATAAGCGTTTTAAAATTATTTCAATGTTTAATCCATGCGTAAACATGACGTTTATTAACGTTTTTAACATTAAAAAAAATTACAAAAATTTATTTTTCGGAAAAAATGGAAAAAACCGATTCGTCGGAGCGAGGTGTCCAGCCCGTGCGGTAATTCCAGCAGGCGAATCGGACTTCCCGAAATTTTTCTAAGTCCCACGGTCGACACCAACTTTTTTAATAAGCGTTTTAAAATTATTTCAATGTTTAATCCATGCGTAAACATGACGTTTATTAACGTTTTTAACATTAAAAAAAATTACAAAAATTTATTTTTCGGAAAAAATGGAAAAAACCGATTCGTCGGAGCGAGGTGTCCAGCCCGTGCGGTAATTCCAGCAGGCGAATCGGACTTCCCGAAATTTTTCTAAGTCCCACGGTCGACACCAACTTTTTTAATAAGCGTTTTAAAATTATTTCAATGTTTAATCCATGCGTAAACATGACGTTTATTAACGTTTTTAACATTAAAAAAAATTACAAAAATTTATTTTTCGGAAAAAATGGAAAAAACCGATTCGTCGGAGCGAGGTGTCCAGCCCGTGCGGTAATTCCAGCAGGCGAATCGGACTTCCCGAAATTTTTCTAAGTCCCACGGTCGACACCAACTTTTTTAATAAGCGTTTTAAAATTATTTCAATGTTTAATCCATGCGTAAACATGACGTTTATTAACGTTTTTAACATTAAAAAAAATTACAAAAATTTATTTTTCGGAAAAAATGGAAAAAACCGATTCGTCGGAGCGAGGTGTCCAGCCCGTGCGGTAATTCCAGCAGGCGAATCGGACTTCCCGAAATTTTTCTAAGTCCCACGGTCGACACCAACTTTTTTAATAAGCGTTTTAAAATTATTTCAATGTTTAATCCATGCGTAAACATGACGTTTATTAACGTTTTTAACATTAAAAAAAATTACAAAAATTTATTTTTCGGAAAAAATGGAAAAAACCGATTCGTCGGAGCGAGGTGTCCAGCCCGTGCGGTAATTCCAGCAGGCGAATCGGACTTCCCGAAATTTTTCTAAGTCCCACGGTCGACACCAACTTTTTTAATAAGCGTTTTAAAATTATTTCAATGTTTAATCCATGCGTAAACATGACGTTTATTAACGTTTTTAACATTAAAAAAAATTACAAAAATTTATTTTTCGGAAAAAATGGAAAAAACCGATTCGTCGGAGCGAGGTGTCCAGCCCGTGCGGTAATTCCAGCAGGCGAATCGGACTTCCCGAAATTTTTCTAAGTCCCACGGTCGACACCAACTTTTTTAATAAGCGTTTTAAAATTATTTCAATGTTTAATCCATGCGTAAACATGACGTTTATTAACGTTTTTAACATTAAAAAAAATTACAAAAATTTATTTTTCGGAAAAAATGGAAAAAACCGATTCGTCGGAGCGAGGTGTCCAGCCCGTGCGGTAATTCCAGCAGGCGAATCGGACTTCCCGAAATTTTTCTAAGTCCCACGGTCGACACCAACTTTTTTAATAAGCGTTTTAAAATTATTTCAATGTTTAATCCATGCGTAAACATGACGTTTATTAACGTTTTTAACATTAAAAAAAATTACAAAAATTTATTTTTCGGAAAAAATGGAAAAAACCGATTCGTCGGAGCGAGGTGTCCAGCCCGTGCGGTAATTCCAGCAGGCGAATCGGACTTCCCGAAATTTTTCTAAGTCCCACGGTCGACACCAACTTTTTTAATAAGCGTTTTAAAATTATTTCAATGTTTAATCCATGCGTAAACATGACGTTTATTAACGTTTTTAACATTAAAAAAAATTACAAAAATTTATTTTTCGGAAAAAATGGAAAAAACCGATTCGTCGGAGCGAGGTGTCCAGCCCGTGCGGTAATTCCAGCAGGCGAATCGGACTTCCCGAAATTTTTCTAAGTCCCACGGTCGACACCAACTTTTTTAATAAGCGTTTTAAAATTATTTCAATGTTTAATCCATGCGTAAACATGACGTTTATTAACGTTTTTAACATTAAAAAAAATTACAAAAATTTATTTTTCGGAAAAAATGGAAAAAACCGATTCGTCGGAGCGAGGTGTCCAGCCCGTGCGGTAATTCCAGCAGGCGAATCGGACTTCCCGAAATTTTTCTAAGTCCCACGGTCGACACCAACTTTTTTAATAAGCGTTTTAAAATTATTTCAATGTTTAATCCATGCGTAAACATGACGTTTATTAACGTTTTTAACATTAAAAAAAATTACAAAAATTTATTTTTCGGAAAAAATGGAAAAAACCGATTCGTCGGAGCGAGGTGTCCAGCCCGTGCGGTAATTCCAGCAGGCGAATCGGACTTCCCGAAATTTTTCTAAGTCCCACGGTCGACACCAACTTTTTTAATAAGCGTTTTAAAATTATTTCAATGTTTAATCCATGCGTAAACATGACGTTTATTAACGTTTTTAACATTAAAAAAAATTACAAAAATTTATTTTTCGGAAAAAATGGAAAAAACCGATTCGTCGGAGCGAGGTGTCCAGCCCGTGCGGTAATTCCAGCAGGCGAATCGGACTTCCCGAAATTTTTCTAAGTCCCACGGTCGACACCAACTTTTTTAATAAGCGTTTTAAAATTATTTCAATGTTTAATCCATGCGTAAACATGACGTTTATTAACGTTTTTAACATTAAAAAAAATTACAAAAATTTATTTTTCGGAAAAAATGGAAAAAACCGATTCGTCGGAGCGAGGTGTCCAGCCCGTGCGGTAATTCCAGCAGGCGAATCGGACTTCCCGAAATTTTTCTAAGTCCCACGGTCGACACCAACTTTTTTAATAAGCGTTTTAAAATTATTTCAATGTTTAATCCATGCGTAAACATGACGTTTATTAACGTTTTTAACATTAAAAAAAATTACAAAAATTTATTTTTCGGAAAAAATGGAAAAAACCGATTCGTCGGAGCGAGGTGTCCAGCCCGTGCGGTAATTCCAGCAGGCGAATCGGACTTCCCGAAATTTTTCTAAGTCCCACGGTCGACACCAACTTTTTTAATAAGCGTTTTAAAATTATTTCAATGTTTAATCCATGCGTAAACATGACGTTTATTAACGTTTTTAACATTAAAAAAAATTACAAAAATTTATTTTTCGGAAAAAATGGAAAAAACCGATTCGTCGGAGCGAGGTGTCCAGCCCGTGCGGTAATTCCAGCAGGCGAATCGGACTTCCCGAAATTTTTCTAAGTCCCACGGTCGACACCAACTTTTTTAATAAGCGTTTTAAAATTATTTCAATGTTTAATCCATGCGTAAACATGACGTTTATTAACGTTTTTAACATTAAAAAAAATTACAAAAATTTATTTTTCGGAAAAAATGGAAAAAACCGATTCGTCGGAGCGAGGTGTCCAGCCCGTGCGGTAATTCCAGCAGGCGAATCGGACTTCCCGAAATTTTTCTAAGTCCCACGGTCGACACCAACTTTTTTAATAAGCGTTTTAAAATTATTTCAATGTTTAATCCATGCGTAAACATGACGTTTATTAACGTTTTTAACATTAAAAAAAATTACAAAAATTTATTTTTCGGAAAAAATGGAAAAAACCGATTCGTCGGAGCGAGGTGTCCAGCCCGTGCGGTAATTCCAGCAGGCGAATCGGACTTCCCGAAATTTTTCTAAGTCCCACGGTCGACACCAACTTTTTTAATAAGCGTTTTAAAATTATTTCAATGTTTAATCCATGCGTAAACATGACGTTTATTAACGTTTTTAACATTAAAAAAAATTACAAAAATTTATTTTTCGGAAAAAATGGAAAAAACCGATTCGTCGGAGCGAGGTGTCCAGCCCGTGCGGTAATTCCAGCAGGCGAATCGGACTTCCCGAAATTTTTCTAAGTCCCACGGTCGACACCAACTTTTTTAATAAGCGTTTTAAAATTATTTCAATGTTTAATCCATGCGTAAACATGACGTTTATTAACGTTTTTAACATTAAAAAAAATTACAAAAATTTATTTTTCGGAAAAAATGGAAAAAACCGATTCGTCGGAGCGAGGTGTCCAGCCCGTGCGGTAATTCCAGCAGGCGAATCGGACTTCCCGAAATTTTTCTAAGTCCCACGGTCGACACCAACTTTTTTAATAAGCGTTTTAAAATTATTTCAATGTTTAATCCATGCGTAAACATGACGTTTATTAACGTTTTTAACATTAAAAAAAATTACAAAAATTTATTTTTCGGAAAAAATGGAAAAAACCGATTCGTCGGAGCGAGGTGTCCAGCCCGTGCGGTAATTCCAGCAGGCGAATCGGACTTCCCGAAATTTTTCTAAGTCCCACGGTCGACACCAACTTTTTTAATAAGCGTTTTAAAATTATTTCAATGTTTAATCCATGCGTAAACATGACGTTTATTAACGTTTTTAACATTAAAAAAAATTACAAAAATTTATTTTTCGGAAAAAATGGAAAAAACCGATTCGTCGGAGCGAGGTGTCCAGCCCGTGCGGTAATTCCAGCAGGCGAATCGGACTTCCCGAAATTTTTCTAAGTCCCACGGTCGACACCAACTTTTTTAATAAGCGTTTTAAAATTATTTCAATGTTTAATCCATGCGTAAACATGACGTTTATTAACGTTTTTAACATTAAAAAAAATTACAAAAATTTATTTTTCGGAAAAAATGGAAAAAACCGATTCGTCGGAGCGAGGTGTCCAGCCCGTGCGGTAATTCCAGCAGGCGAATCGGACTTCCCGAAATTTTTCTAAGTCCCACGGTCGACACCAACTTTTTTAATAAGCGTTTTAAAATTATTTCAATGTTTAATCCATGCGTAAACATGACGTTTATTAACGTTTTTAACATTAAAAAAAATTACAAAAATTTATTTTTCGGAAAAAATGGAAAAAACCGATTCGTCGGAGCGAGGTGTCCAGCCCGTGCGGTAATTCCAGCAGGCGAATCGGACTTCCCGAAATTTTTCTAAGTCCCACGGTCGACACCAACTTTTTTAATAAGCGTTTTAAAATTATTTCAATGTTTAATCCATGCGTAAACATGACGTTTATTAACGTTTTTAACATTAAAAAAAATTACAAAAATTTATTTTTCGGAAAAAATGGAAAAAACCGATTCGTCGGAGCGAGGTGTCCAGCCCGTGCGGTAATTCCAGCAGGCGAATCGGACTTCCCGAAATTTTTCTAAGTCCCACGGTCGACACCAACTTTTTTAATAAGCGTTTTAAAATTATTTCAATGTTTAATCCATGCGTAAACATGACGTTTATTAACGTTTTTAACATTAAAAAAAATTACAAAAATTTATTTTTCGGAAAAAATGGAAAAAACCGATTCGTCGGAGCGAGGTGTCCAGCCCGTGCGGTAATTCCAGCAGGCGAATCGGACTTCCCGAAATTTTTCTAAGTCCCACGGTCGACACCAACTTTTTTAATAAGCGTTTTAAAATTATTTCAATGTTTAATCCATGCGTAAACATGACGTTTATTAACGTTTTTAACATTAAAAAAAATTACAAAAATTTATTTTTCGGAAAAAATGGAAAAAACCGATTCGTCGGAGCGAGGTGTCCAGCCCGTGCGGTAATTCCAGCAGGCGAATCGGACTTCCCGAAATTTTTCTAAGTCCCACGGTCGACACCAACTTTTTTAATAAGCGTTTTAAAATTATTTCAATGTTTAATCCATGCGTAAACATGACGTTTATTAACGTTTTTAACATTAAAAAAAATTACAAAAATTTATTTTTCGGAAAAAATGGAAAAAACCGATTCGTCGGAGCGAGGTGTCCAGCCCGTGCGGTAATTCCAGCAGGCGAATCGGACTTCCCGAAATTTTTCTAAGTCCCACGGTCGACACCAACTTTTTTAATAAGCGTTTTAAAATTATTTCAATGTTTAATCCATGCGTAAACATGACGTTTATTAACGTTTTTAACATTAAAAAAAATTACAAAAATTTATTTTTCGGAAAAAATGGAAAAAACCGATTCGTCGGAGCGAGGTGTCCAGCCCGTGCGGTAATTCCAGCAGGCGAATCGGACTTCCCGAAATTTTTCTAAGTCCCACGGTCGACACCAACTTTTTTAATAAGCGTTTTAAAATTATTTCAATGTTTAATCCATGCGTAAACATGACGTTTATTAACGTTTTTAACATTAAAAAAAATTACAAAAATTTATTTTTCGGAAAAAATGGAAAAAACCGATTCGTCGGAGCGAGGTGTCCAGCCCGTGCGGTAATTCCAGCAGGCGAATCGGACTTCCCGAAATTTTTCTAAGTCCCACGGTCGACACCAACTTTTTTAATAAGCGTTTTAAAATTATTTCAATGTTTAATCCATGCGTAAACATGACGTTTATTAACGTTTTTAACATTAAAAAAAATTACAAAAATTTATTTTTCGGAAAAAATGGAAAAAACCGATTCGTCGGAGCGAGGTGTCCAGCCCGTGCGGTAATTCCAGCAGGCGAATCGGACTTCCCGAAATTTTTCTAAGTCCCACGGTCGACACCAACTTTTTTAATAAGCGTTTTAAAATTATTTCAATGTTTAATCCATGCGTAAACATGACGTTTATTAACGTTTTTAACATTAAAAAAAATTACAAAAATTTATTTTTCGGAAAAAATGGAAAAAACCGATTCGTCGGAGCGAGGTGTCCAGCCCGTGCGGTAATTCCAGCAGGCGAATCGGACTTCCCGAAATTTTTCTAAGTCCCACGGTCGACACCAACTTTTTTAATAAGCGTTTTAAAATTATTTCAATGTTTAATCCATGCGTAAACATGACGTTTATTAACGTTTTTAACATTAAAAAAAATTACAAAAATTTATTTTTCGGAAAAAATGGAAAAAACCGATTCGTCGGAGCGAGGTGTCCAGCCCGTGCGGTAATTCCAGCAGGCGAATCGGACTTCCCGAAATTTTTCTAAGTCCCACGGTCGACACCAACTTTTTTAATAAGCGTTTTAAAATTATTTCAATGTTTAATCCATGCGTAAACATGACGTTTATTAACGTTTTTAACATTAAAAAAAATTACAAAAATTTATTTTTCGGAAAAAATGGAAAAAACCGATTCGTCGGAGCGAGGTGTCCAGCCCGTGCGGTAATTCCAGCAGGCGAATCGGACTTCCCGAAATTTTTCTAAGTCCCACGGTCGACACCAACTTTTTTAATAAGCGTTTTAAAATTATTTCAATGTTTAATCCATGCGTAAACATGACGTTTATTAACGTTTTTAACATTAAAAAAAATTACAAAAATTTATTTTTCGGAAAAAATGGAAAAAACCGATTCGTCGGAGCGAGGTGTCCAGCCCGTGCGGTAATTCCAGCAGGCGAATCGGACTTCCCGAAATTTTTCTAAGTCCCACGGTCGACACCAACTTTTTTAATAAGCGTTTTAAAATTATTTCAATGTTTAATCCATGCGTAAACATGACGTTTATTAACGTTTTTAACATTAAAAAAAATTACAAAAATTTATTTTTCGGAAAAAATGGAAAAAACCGATTCGTCGGAGCGAGGTGTCCAGCCCGTGCGGTAATTCCAGCAGGCGAATCGGACTTCCCGAAATTTTTCTAAGTCCCACGGTCGACACCAACTTTTTTAATAAGCGTTTTAAAATTATTTCAATGTTTAATCCATGCGTAAACATGACGTTTATTAACGTTTTTAACATTAAAAAAAATTACAAAAATTTATTTTTCGGAAAAAATGGAAAAAACCGATTCGTCGGAGCGAGGTGTCCAGCCCGTGCGGTAATTCCAGCAGGCGAATCGGACTTCCCGAAATTTTTCTAAGTCCCACGGTCGACACCAACTTTTTTAATAAGCGTTTTAAAATTATTTCAATGTTTAATCCATGCGTAAACATGACGTTTATTAACGTTTTTAACATTAAAAAAAATTACAAAAATTTATTTTTCGGAAAAAATGGAAAAAACCGATTCGTCGGAGCGAGGTGTCCAGCCCGTGCGGTAATTCCAGCAGGCGAATCGGACTTCCCGAAATTTTTCTAAGTCCCACGGTCGACACCAACTTTTTTAATAAGCGTTTTAAAATTATTTCAATGTTTAATCCATGCGTAAACATGACGTTTATTAACGTTTTTAACATTAAAAAAAATTACAAAAATTTATTTTTCGGAAAAAATGGAAAAAACCGATTCGTCGGAGCGAGGTGTCCAGCCCGTGCGGTAATTCCAGCAGGCGAATCGGACTTCCCGAAATTTTTCTAAGTCCCACGGTCGACACCAACTTTTTTAATAAGCGTTTTAAAATTATTTCAATGTTTAATCCATGCGTAAACATGACGTTTATTAACGTTTTTAACATTAAAAAAAATTACAAAAATTTATTTTTCGGAAAAAATGGAAAAAACCGATTCGTCGGAGCGAGGTGTCCAGCCCGTGCGGTAATTCCAGCAGGCGAATCGGACTTCCCGAAATTTTTCTAAGTCCCACGGTCGACACCAACTTTTTTAATAAGCGTTTTAAAATTATTTCAATGTTTAATCCATGCGTAAACATGACGTTTATTAACGTTTTTAACATTAAAAAAAATTACAAAAATTTATTTTTCGGAAAAAATGGAAAAAACCGATTCGTCGGAGCGAGGTGTCCAGCCCGTGCGGTAATTCCAGCAGGCGAATCGGACTTCCCGAAATTTTTCTAAGTCCCACGGTCGACACCAACTTTTTTAATAAGCGTTTTAAAATTATTTCAATGTTTAATCCATGCGTAAACATGACGTTTATTAACGTTTTTAACATTAAAAAAAATTACAAAAATTTATTTTTCGGAAAAAATGGAAAAAACCGATTCGTCGGAGCGAGGTGTCCAGCCCGTGCGGTAATTCCAGCAGGCGAATCGGACTTCCCGAAATTTTTCTAAGTCCCACGGTCGACACCAACTTTTTTAATAAGCGTTTTAAAATTATTTCAATGTTTAATCCATGCGTAAACATGACGTTTATTAACGTTTTTAACATTAAAAAAAATTACAAAAATTTATTTTTCGGAAAAAATGGAAAAAACCGATTCGTCGGAGCGAGGTGTCCAGCCCGTGCGGTAATTCCAGCAGGCGAATCGGACTTCCCGAAATTTTTCTAAGTCCCACGGTCGACACCAACTTTTTTAATAAGCGTTTTAAAATTATTTCAATGTTTAATCCATGCGTAAACATGACGTTTATTAACGTTTTTAACATTAAAAAAAATTACAAAAATTTATTTTTCGGAAAAAATGGAAAAAACCGATTCGTCGGAGCGAGGTGTCCAGCCCGTGCGGTAATTCCAGCAGGCGAATCGGACTTCCCGAAATTTTTCTAAGTCCCACGGTCGACACCAACTTTTTTAATAAGCGTTTTAAAATTATTTCAATGTTTAATCCATGCGTAAACATGACGTTTATTAACGTTTTTAACATTAAAAAAAATTACAAAAATTTATTTTTCGGAAAAAATGGAAAAAACCGATTCGTCGGAGCGAGGTGTCCAGCCCGTGCGGTAATTCCAGCAGGCGAATCGGACTTCCCGAAATTTTTCTAAGTCCCACGGTCGACACCAACTTTTTTAATAAGCGTTTTAAAATTATTTCAATGTTTAATCCATGCGTAAACATGACGTTTATTAACGTTTTTAACATTAAAAAAAATTACAAAAATTTATTTTTCGGAAAAAATGGAAAAAACCGATTCGTCGGAGCGAGGTGTCCAGCCCGTGCGGTAATTCCAGCAGGCGAATCGGACTTCCCGAAATTTTTCTAAGTCCCACGGTCGACACCAACTTTTTTAATAAGCGTTTTAAAATTATTTCAATGTTTAATCCATGCGTAAACATGACGTTTATTAACGTTTTTAACATTAAAAAAAATTACAAAAATTTATTTTTCGGAAAAAATGGAAAAAACCGATTCGTCGGAGCGAGGTGTCCAGCCCGTGCGGTAATTCCAGCAGGCGAATCGGACTTCCCGAAATTTTTCTAAGTCCCACGGTCGACACCAACTTTTTTAATAAGCGTTTTAAAATTATTTCAATGTTTAATCCATGCGTAAACATGACGTTTATTAACGTTTTTAACATTAAAAAAAATTACAAAAATTTATTTTTCGGAAAAAATGGAAAAAACCGATTCGTCGGAGCGAGGTGTCCAGCCCGTGCGGTAATTCCAGCAGGCGAATCGGACTTCCCGAAATTTTTCTAAGTCCCACGGTCGACACCAACTTTTTTAATAAGCGTTTTAAAATTATTTCAATGTTTAATCCATGCGTAAACATGACGTTTATTAACGTTTTTAACATTAAAAAAAATTACAAAAATTTATTTTTCGGAAAAAATGGAAAAAACCGATTCGTCGGAGCGAGGTGTCCAGCCCGTGCGGTAATTCCAGCAGGCGAATCGGACTTCCCGAAATTTTTCTAAGTCCCACGGTCGACACCAACTTTTTTAATAAGCGTTTTAAAATTATTTCAATGTTTAATCCATGCGTAAACATGACGTTTATTAACGTTTTTAACATTAAAAAAAATTACAAAAATTTATTTTTCGGAAAAAATGGAAAAAACCGATTCGTCGGAGCGAGGTGTCCAGCCCGTGCGGTAATTCCAGCAGGCGAATCGGACTTCCCGAAATTTTTCTAAGTCCCACGGTCGACACCAACTTTTTTAATAAGCGTTTTAAAATTATTTCAATGTTTAATCCATGCGTAAACATGACGTTTATTAACGTTTTTAACATTAAAAAAAATTACAAAAATTTATTTTTCGGAAAAAATGGAAAAAACCGATTCGTCGGAGCGAGGTGTCCAGCCCGTGCGGTAATTCCAGCAGGCGAATCGGACTTCCCGAAATTTTTCTAAGTCCCACGGTCGACACCAACTTTTTTAATAAGCGTTTTAAAATTATTTCAATGTTTAATCCATGCGTAAACATGACGTTTATTAACGTTTTTAACATTAAAAAAAATTACAAAAATTTATTTTTCGGAAAAAATGGAAAAAACCGATTCGTCGGAGCGAGGTGTCCAGCCCGTGCGGTAATTCCAGCAGGCGAATCGGACTTCCCGAAATTTTTCTAAGTCCCACGGTCGACACCAACTTTTTTAATAAGCGTTTTAAAATTATTTCAATGTTTAATCCATGCGTAAACATGACGTTTATTAACGTTTTTAACATTAAAAAAAATTACAAAAATTTATTTTTCGGAAAAAATGGAAAAAACCGATTCGTCGGAGCGAGGTGTCCAGCCCGTGCGGTAATTCCAGCAGGCGAATCGGACTTCCCGAAATTTTTCTAAGTCCCACGGTCGACACCAACTTTTTTAATAAGCGTTTTAAAATTATTTCAATGTTTAATCCATGCGTAAACATGACGTTTATTAACGTTTTTAACATTAAAAAAAATTACAAAAATTTATTTTTCGGAAAAAATGGAAAAAACCGATTCGTCGGAGCGAGGTGTCCAGCCCGTGCGGTAATTCCAGCAGGCGAATCGGACTTCCCGAAATTTTTCTAAGTCCCACGGTCGACACCAACTTTTTTAATAAGCGTTTTAAAATTATTTCAATGTTTAATCCATGCGTAAACATGACGTTTATTAACGTTTTTAACATTAAAAAAAATTACAAAAATTTATTTTTCGGAAAAAATGGAAAAAACCGATTCGTCGGAGCGAGGTGTCCAGCCCGTGCGGTAATTCCAGCAGGCGAATCGGACTTCCCGAAATTTTTCTAAGTCCCACGGTCGACACCAACTTTTTTAATAAGCGTTTTAAAATTATTTCAATGTTTAATCCATGCGTAAACATGACGTTTATTAACGTTTTTAACATTAAAAAAAATTACAAAAATTTATTTTTCGGAAAAAATGGAAAAAACCGATTCGTCGGAGCGAGGTGTCCAGCCCGTGCGGTAATTCCAGCAGGCGAATCGGACTTCCCGAAATTTTTCTAAGTCCCACGGTCGACACCAACTTTTTTAATAAGCGTTTTAAAATTATTTCAATGTTTAATCCATGCGTAAACATGACGTTTATTAACGTTTTTAACATTAAAAAAAATTACAAAAATTTATTTTTCGGAAAAAATGGAAAAAACCGATTCGTCGGAGCGAGGTGTCCAGCCCGTGCGGTAATTCCAGCAGGCGAATCGGACTTCCCGAAATTTTTCTAAGTCCCACGGTCGACACCAACTTTTTTAATAAGCGTTTTAAAATTATTTCAATGTTTAATCCATGCGTAAACATGACGTTTATTAACGTTTTTAACATTAAAAAAAATTACAAAAATTTATTTTTCGGAAAAAATGGAAAAAACCGATTCGTCGGAGCGAGGTGTCCAGCCCGTGCGGTAATTCCAGCAGGCGAATCGGACTTCCCGAAATTTTTCTAAGTCCCACGGTCGACACCAACTTTTTTAATAAGCGTTTTAAAATTATTTCAATGTTTAATCCATGCGTAAACATGACGTTTATTAACGTTTTTAACATTAAAAAAAATTACAAAAATTTATTTTTCGGAAAAAATGGAAAAAACCGATTCGTCGGAGCGAGGTGTCCAGCCCGTGCGGTAATTCCAGCAGGCGAATCGGACTTCCCGAAATTTTTCTAAGTCCCACGGTCGACACCAACTTTTTTAATAAGCGTTTTAAAATTATTTCAATGTTTAATCCATGCGTAAACATGACGTTTATTAACGTTTTTAACATTAAAAAAAATTACAAAAATTTATTTTTCGGAAAAAATGGAAAAAACCGATTCGTCGGAGCGAGGTGTCCAGCCCGTGCGGTAATTCCAGCAGGCGAATCGGACTTCCCGAAATTTTTCTAAGTCCCACGGTCGACACCAACTTTTTTAATAAGCGTTTTAAAATTATTTCAATGTTTAATCCATGCGTAAACATGACGTTTATTAACGTTTTTAACATTAAAAAAAATTACAAAAATTTATTTTTCGGAAAAAATGGAAAAAACCGATTCGTCGGAGCGAGGTGTCCAGCCCGTGCGGTAATTCCAGCAGGCGAATCGGACTTCCCGAAATTTTTCTAAGTCCCACGGTCGACACCAACTTTTTTAATAAGCGTTTTAAAATTATTTCAATGTTTAATCCATGCGTAAACATGACGTTTATTAACGTTTTTAACATTAAAAAAAATTACAAAAATTTATTTTTCGGAAAAAATGGAAAAAACCGATTCGTCGGAGCGAGGTGTCCAGCCCGTGCGGTAATTCCAGCAGGCGAATCGGACTTCCCGAAATTTTTCTAAGTCCCACGGTCGACACCAACTTTTTTAATAAGCGTTTTAAAATTATTTCAATGTTTAATCCATGCGTAAACATGACGTTTATTAACGTTTTTAACATTAAAAAAAATTACAAAAATTTATTTTTCGGAAAAAATGGAAAAAACCGATTCGTCGGAGCGAGGTGTCCAGCCCGTGCGGTAATTCCAGCAGGCGAATCGGACTTCCCGAAATTTTTCTAAGTCCCACGGTCGACACCAACTTTTTTAATAAGCGTTTTAAAATTATTTCAATGTTTAATCCATGCGTAAACATGACGTTTATTAACGTTTTTAACATTAAAAAAAATTACAAAAATTTATTTTTCGGAAAAAATGGAAAAAACCGATTCGTCGGAGCGAGGTGTCCAGCCCGTGCGGTAATTCCAGCAGGCGAATCGGACTTCCCGAAATTTTTCTAAGTCCCACGGTCGACACCAACTTTTTTAATAAGCGTTTTAAAATTATTTCAATGTTTAATCCATGCGTAAACATGACGTTTATTAACGTTTTTAACATTAAAAAAAATTACAAAAATTTATTTTTCGGAAAAAATGGAAAAAACCGATTCGTCGGAGCGAGGTGTCCAGCCCGTGCGGATTCCAGCAGGCGAATCGGACTTCCGAAATTTTTCTAAGTCCCACGGTCGACACCAACTTTTTTAATAAGCGTTTTAAAATTATTTCAATGTTTAATCCATGCGTAAACATGACGTTTATTAACGTTTTTAACATTAAAAAAAATTACAAAAATTTATTTTTCAAAAAAAATGGAAAAAACCGATTCGTCGGAGCGAGGTGTCCAGCCCGTGCGGTAATTCCAGCAGGCGAATCGGACTTCCCGAAATTTTTCTAAGTCCCACGGTCGACAACAACTTTTTTAATAAGCGTTTTAAAATTATTTCAATGTTTAATCCATGCGTAAACATGACGTTTATTAACGTTTTTGACATTAAAAAAAATTACAAAAATTTATTTTTCGGAAAAAATGGAAAAAACCGATTCGTCGGAGCGAGGTGTCCAGCCCGTGCGGTAATTCCAGCAGGCGAATCGGACTTCCCGAAATTTTTCTAAGTCCCACGGTCGACACCAACTTTTTTAATAAGCGTTTTAAAATTATTTCAATGTTTAATCCATGCGTAAACATGACGTTTATTAACGTTTTTAACATTAAAAAAAATTACAAAAATTTATTTTTCAAAAAAAATGGAAAAAACCGATTCGTCGGAGCGAGGTGTCCAGCCCGTGCGGTAATTCCAGCAGGCGAATCGGACTTCCCGAAATTTTTCTAAGTCCCACGGTCGACAACAACTTTTTTAATAAGCGTTTTAAAATTATTTCAATGTTTAATCCATGCGTAAACATGACGTTTATTAACGTTTTTGACATTAAAAAAAATTACAAAAATTTATTTTTCGGAAAAAATGGAAAAAACCGATTCGTCGGAGCGAGGTGTCCAGCCCGTGCGGTAATTCCAGCAGGCGAATCGGACTTCCCGAAATTTTTCTAAGTCCCACGGTCGACACCAACTTTTTTAATAAGCGTTTTAAAATTATTTCAATGTTTAATCCATGCGTAAACATGACGTTTATTAACGTTTTTAACATTAAAAAAAATTACAAAAATTTATTTTTCAAAAAAATGGAAAAAACCGATTCGTCGGAGCGAGGTGTCCAGCCCGTGCGGTAATTCCAGCAGGCGAATCGGACTTCCCGAAATTTTTCTAAGTCCCACGGTCGACACCAACTTTTTTAATAAGCGTTTTAAAATTATTTCAATGTTTAATCCATGCGTAAACATGACGTTTATTAACGTTTTTAACATTAAAAAAAATTACAAAAATTTATTTTTCAAAAAAAATGGAAAAAACCGATTCGTCGGAGCGAGGTGTCCAGCCCGTGCGGTAATTCCAGCAGGCGAATCGGACTTCCCGAAATTTTTCTAAGTCCCACGGTCGACAACAACTTTTTTAATAAGCGTTTTAAAATTATTTCAATGTTTAATCCATGCGTAAACATGACGTTTATTAACGTTTTTGACATTAAAAAAAATTACAAAAATTTATTTTTCGGAAAAAATGGAAAAAACCGATTCGTCGGAGCGAGGTGTCCAGCCCGTGCGGTAATTCCAGCAGGCGAATCGGACTTCCCGAAATTTTTCTAAGTCCCACGGTCGACACCAACTTTTTTAATAAGCGTTTTAAAATTATTTCAATGTTTAATCCATGCGTAAACATGACGTTTATTAACGTTTTTAACATTAAAAAAAATTACAAAAATTTATTTTTCAAAAAAAATGGAAAAAACCGATTCGTCGGAGCGAGGTGTCCAGCCCGTGCGGTAATTCCAGCAGGCGAATCGGACTTCCCGAAATTTTTCTAAGTCCCACGGTCGACACCAACTTTTTTAATAAGCGTTTTAAAATTATTTCAATGTTTAATCCATGCGTAAACATGACGTTTATTAACGTTTTTAACATTAAAAAAAATTACAAAAATTTATTTTTCGGAAAAAATGGAAAAAACCGATTCGTCGGAGCGAGGTGTCCAGCCCGTGCGGTAATTCCAGCAGGCGAATCGGACTTCCCGAAATTTTTCTAAGTCCCACGGTCGACACCAACTTTTTTAATAAGCGTTTTAAAATTATTTCAATGTTTAATCCATGCGTAAACATGACGTTTATTAACGTTTTTAACATTAAAAAAAATTACAAAAATTTATTTTTCAAAAAAAATGGAAAAAACCGATTCGTCGGAGCGAGGTGTCCAGCCCGTGCGGTAATTCCAGCAGGCGAATCGGACTTCCCGAAATTTTTCTAAGTCCCACGGTCGACAACAACTTTTTTAATAAGCGTTTTAAAATTATTTCAATGTTTAATCCATGCGTAAACATGACGTTTATTAACGTTTTTGACATTAAAAAAAATTACAAAAATTTATTTTTCGGAAAAAATGGAAAAAACCGATTCGTCGGAGCGAGGTGTCCAGCCCGTGCGGTAATTCCAGCAGGCGAATCGGACTTCCCGAAATTTTTCTAAGTCCCACGGTCGACACCAACTTTTTTAATAAGCGTTTTAAAATTATTTCAATGTTTAATCCATGCGTAAACATGACGTTTATTAACGTTTTTAACATTAAAAAAAATTACAAAAATTTATTTTTCAAAAAAAATGGAAAAAACCGATTCGTCGGAGCGAGGTGTCCAGCCCGTGCGGTAATTCCAGCAGGCGAATCGGACTTCCCGAAATTTTTCTAAGTCCCACGGTCGACACCAACTTTTTTAATAAGCGTTTTAAAATTATTTCAATGTTTAATCCATGCGTAAACATGACGTTTATTAACGTTTTTAACATTAAAAAAAATTACAAAAATTTATTTTTCGGAAAAAATGGAAAAAACCGATTCGTCGGAGCGAGGTGTCCAGCCCGTGCGGTAATTCCAGCAGGCGAATCGGACTTCCCGAAATTTTTCTAAGTCCCACGGTCGACACCAACTTTTTTAATAAGCGTTTTAAAATTATTTCAATGTTTAATCCATGCGTAAACATGACGTTTATTAACGTTTTTAACATTAAAAAAAATTACAAAAATTTATTTTTCAAAAAAAATGGAAAAAACCGATTCGTCGGAGCGAGGTGTCCAGCCCGTGCGGTAATTCCAGCAGGCGAATCGGACTTCCCGAAATTTTTCTAAGTCCCACGGTCGACAACAACTTTTTTAATAAGCGTTTTAAAATTATTTCAATGTTTAATCCATGCGTAAACATGACGTTTATTAACGTTTTTGACATTAAAAAAAATTACAAAAATTTATTTTTCGGAAAAAATGGAAAAAACCGATTCGTCGGAGCGAGCTGTCCAGGCCGTGCGGTAATGCCAGCAGGCGATCCGGGGTACTCGAAATTTTTCTAAGTCCCGACGGTCAAGAGTAAACTTTTTCATCA
>NW_027475280.1:60000-65000 GCF_051020985.1 Nomia melanderi | reverse complement strand
CGAATTCGAAAAATAAAAAAAAAAGAAAAACACCTTTTCTCTCTCTCGGGGTAAAAGAGTCGATGTGTATTGTGTATAAAGGTTCTGCGAGAAGTCTCGTTTTGACGTGTGTTCCGCCGATAACGACGATCCTCCGAAACGGGGATACAGAAACGTTACACCTCACAACACGATCTCCGTCTCTTCTCTATAGCAGAAACCGATAAAAATACACCTCCCGAAAGAGAGTATATGGTGATTCTTTTTATATATATATTTCGAAATTCAACTGAACGTGGCGGAAGCGCACGGTGGTGGTCCAGCGAGGACACGCGACGACGGGGAATAAGAACTATTCGACCCGTTACGAATACGCATGCTCGTCCCGCACGATTTTAACACACACCGTGTTTTTCTCCAGTCGTCAAAGCGTTCGTGCGTCGAATTCGAAAAATAAAAAAAAGAAATACACCTTTTCTCTCTCTCTCGGGGTAAAAAGAGTCGATGTGTATTGTGTATAAAGGTTCTGCTGCGAGAAGTCTCGTTTTGCCGTGTGTTTCGGTAACGACGATCCTCCGAAACGTACATCTCATTCGTAAGAGAGGAAGAAAACAATCTCCCTGGGGCCAGTCGGTAATATACCGACATACGACGTGTCGTGCACATCCGTCTCACGCACGGTATACAAAATATGAATAAAACGTGTGTAGTCTCTCTCTCTCTCGACTTCTTAATATTTTCTTTCACCTCTGACGCATCATTTCAGGTGACGTCGGGAGCGCGGGAAAAAAAATTTTTCTAAACACACGAAACCGTTCATCTCACGAACAGCCGAAAAAGTTGTCGCTCAGATCCATATCGCAGTGGAGCGGTATCCGCGGGCGGTCGTAATTGAACGACGCACGACGCCGCGAACACTCACGCGAGTCCATACAAACGATTCCGATCGTTTTGCAACAACTAGAACGTACACTGTCCGTGAAATTCACAGAATTTTCGCGTGTCCGCGACAAACGCCGACGAGACACCCATCGTTCGCTCGTACGTAGCATCCTTCTCTTAACCCGACTCAGAAACGTTCTTTGCGCCCTTCGGTAAAAAAACGTTCGATCCGAAGAGGTGAACGACGGCGGGGATTTGACAGAGCTACGCAAGCAGTGTATGGTACGTAAACGACCCTCAGCCAGGCGTGGTCCAGGAATTGTATCCGTGGACCGCAATGTGCGTTCGAAATGTCGATGTTCATGTGTCCTGCAGTTCACACGTTGACGCGCAATTAGCTGCGTTCTTCATCGACCCACGAGCCAAGTGATCCACCGTTCAGGGTAATCGTATAAATTTTATATTTCACATATATAATTTTATTCTCATTTGTTCGACCTAATATCTCTCTTCTTTCAAAGAGAAGATAAAAGTTGATACCTGAATCTCCGACCAGCGCGCGAAGGAGATTCAGGCGTCGCCTTGGAGACGACACCGAAGCCTTTCGAGACGAAAAACGTTCAAGTAATATGTATATATTTCTCGACGTTCCGGGCGTATAGTGCATTCAAAAACCCGCGAAAGACGCAGAAGACTCGCACGCGTGGAAACGACGGGGATATATTTTGTATCCTACCCGATACTGAATCCATCGCGTGCAGTCGACCCTCGCGTTCTTCCGATCAGACGCATCTATTGTTGCGCGCATGTTTTCGCGTCGCATCGCGCGAAACGTTGCACGAATCGTACCGATCGATCGATTGAAAGCAAATAATGAAAAAAGACTTCACAGCTGGCTCTTTGCCGGTCATTCGTCCCATGTTATCTCTTGCCGCGAAATTGGCGCGCAAGAGTTGGGTGTCAGACGCGCGGCTTTAAAACGAGCTTCACGGCCGGTCCCTTCGTTACCGCTTTCGTTCTTTCTCTCGGAACGACCATGAACGAACACGACGAGCGACGCTACGGCATACACACGTCCACGGATTCGATTAAAAAAACAGACTTCACAGCTGGCTCTTTGCCGGTCATTCGTCCCATATTATCTCTTGCCGCGAAATTGGCGCGCAAGAGTTGGGTGTCAGACGCACGGCTTTAAAACGAGCTTCACGGCCGGTCCTCTCAATTCCGTGTACGGTACACGCAAGATGCGGGTTCCACTTCCAGACTACCCGGTCCCTTCTCTCTACGAGAATCGATAGTAGAAGAACGGCTCGAAAACGCGTCTCAGAGACTAGGGGAAAAGAAGCGGTATGCGAGCGAAACGAAAACGCATTATGGAAACGTCGCGAAACAATGTTCGACGGTTGCTCGGTTCCAATCGTGCGGCCGTTTCAATTTCTCGTGCGCTTCACCGTCCCTCCGTAACTCTGGCCGATCGCGTATACCGAAGAGCCGACACGCGCAAAAACCACAGGCATTGTATACTGTATATATATATGTTACAGTCACAGCCTTCGCGCGTTTTACTCTCCGACGCGGGGTTTCCACGACGAAAGAGAGACAGTTTCGTGGCGGGTGACTCGGCCGAATCGCTACGACGGGTATTTCTATTATAGAACGAATCATCGCCACCCTTTACCAGTGCCCGACGAAGGAATCACAAGGTCATCTGGAGTTTACAATGCCAGCGACGGTAATTCCAACGAAGACCCGATAAGTCAACTCATCGTTCTATTTCTCCCCGTACAGAAAAGCGAATCGACGCTAACGCACCTCGCGCAAGCACGAACGTTCTCTTCGCGTGGATCATCCCATCGTCGAAAGATGTAAAGACGCATTGGAGATCGTGGTCTCTGGCGGGCTCATTGCACGCCCCACTGCATATCTTTCCTCGAATCGAGAATGATTCGTCCACTAAGGCTGCGAAACTACGCGTCGAGGAAACTAGGGGAAAGAAGCGGGATGCGAGCGAAACGACAATACATTATGGAAACGTCGCGAAACAATGTTCGGCGGTTGCTCGTTTCCTCCTGCGGACGTTTCATTGCTCGGGCGCTTCACGTCCCTCCGTAACCTTCGCGCGATCGCGTGCCCCGGAGAGCCGGCAACCGGTGAACCACAGGCGTATAAACTATAGTCTTCTATAGCAAGCCTTCGGCGGTTACTCTCCGACGCGGGGATTCCACGACGAGAGAGAATTTCGTGGCGGGTGACATCGGTCGAAACGCTACGACGGGTATTTCTATTATAGAACGAATCATCGCCACCCTTTACCAGTGCCCGACGAAGGAATCACAAGGTCATCTGGAGTTTACAATGCCAGCGACGGTAATTCCAACGAAGACCCGATAAGTCAACTCATCGTTCTATTTCTCCCCGTACAGACAAGCGAATCAACGCTATCGCACCTCACGCATGCACGAACGTTCTCTTCGCGTGAATCGTCCCATCGTCGAAAGATATAGCCGCTTGGAGATCGTGGCCCATCAAGTTCTTCCGTAACTCCTGCGCGATCGCGTACCCCGGAGAGCAGGCAACCGGTGAACCACAGGCGTATAAACTATAGTCTTCTATAGCAAGCCTTCGCGTTTACTCTACGACGCGGGGATTCCACGACGAGAGAGATTTTCGTGGCGGGTGACACGGCCGAATCGCTACGACGGGTATTTCTATTATAGAACGAATCATCGCCACCCTTTACCAGTGCCCGACGAAGGAATCACAAGGTCATCTGGAGTTTACAATGCCAGCGACGGTAATTCCAACGAAGACCCGATAAGTCAACTCATCGTTCTATTTCTCCCCGTACAGAAAAGCGAATCGGCGCTATCGCACCTCACGCAAGCAGGAATGATCTCTTCGCGTGGATCGTCCCATCGTCGAAAGATGTAAGACGTACAGAAATCGTGGTCCATCACGATTATTCGTAACTCTCCGAGTCGCGTATCTGAGAGTAGGGCAAACGGAGAACCACAGGCATAAATAATACTATATATTTCTTATATATAGTTAGCCTTCGCGTTTTACTCTCCGACATGGGGATTCCACGACGAGAGAGAGTTTCGTGGCGGGTGACTCGGCCGAATCGCTACGACGGGTATTTCTATTATAGAACGAATCATCGCCACCCTTTACCAGTGCCCGACGAAGGAATCACAAGGTCATCTGGAGTTCACAATGCCAGCGACGGTAATTCCAACGAAGACCCGATAAGTCAACTCATCGTTCTATTTCTCCCCGTACAGAAAAGCGAATCGACGCTATCGCACCTCGCGCGAGCACGTAACTACTCTTCGCGTGGATCGTCCCATCGTCGAAAGATGTAAGACGCACGGAAATCGTGGCCCATCAACGTTTTTTTGTAACTCTGCCGATCGCGTATCACAGAGCCGAGACGCACATACCACAGGCGTATAATACCGTTTTCTTTCGTATGGTAAGCCTTCGCGTTTACTCTTCGGCGCGGGGTTTCCACGTCGAGAGAGACTTTCGTGGCGGGTGACATCGGTCGAAACGCTACGACGGGTATTACTATTATAGAACGAATCATCGCCACCCTTTACCAGTGCCCGACGAAGGAATCACAAGGTCATCTGGAGTTTACAATGCCAGCGACGGTAATTCCAACGAAGACCCGATAAGTCAACTCAACGTTCTATTTCTCCCCGTACAGAAAAGCGAATCGACGCTGTTGCACCTCACGCAAGCACGAACGTTCTCTTCGCGTGGATCGTCCCATCGTCGAAAGATGTAAGACGCACGGAAATCGTGGCACATCACGTGTTTTCGGAACTCTGTCGACCGCGTATCTCAGAGACGACGCGCGCGAACCACTGGCATATACTATTATATATCGCGTTTTACCCTCCGACGCGGGGATTCCACGACGAGAGAGAGTTTCGTGAGCGGGTTGACTCGGAAGAAACGCTACGACGGGTATTTCTATTATAGAACGCATCATCGCCACCCTTTACCAGTGCCCGACGAAGGAATCACAAGGTCATCTGGAGTTTACAATGCCAGCGACGGTAATTCCAACGAAGACCCGATAAGTCAACTCAACGTTCTATTGCTCCCCGTACAGAAAAGCGAATCGACGC
>NW_027475280.1:50000-55000 GCF_051020985.1 Nomia melanderi | reverse complement strand
CAGTTATCCAAGTAAATGTGGGTACGATCTAAGGAACCATAACTGATTTAATGAGCCATTCGCGGTTTCACCTTAATACGGCATGTACTGAGACATGCATGGCTTAATCTTTGAGACAAGCATATGACTACTGGCAGGATCAACCAGGGAGCTTCGAGTAAATTTTCATCATACGAAGCAAAAATATGTATGTATATATATATCTTAGTCGCCGACTCTCTCCCCTTAAGAGTCGGATCGACGATACTTTTTCTCGTCTTTAAGACAGTTCTCTTTCTCCTCTCTCTTCTCTCTACTCTCTTCTCTCTTCTCTTTCGAGTTGGTAAATTTCGCTCCACTATTAGATTACCAACTCCGCACGAATTACCACATGGGTATATCCGCGCATATACATCAGGAGGACCTCCAAAAATTTCAAACTCTCCCGTGTATCTCTCCGAGATCTTTTTAGAAGAAAAAGAATCTCGGATGTCACATCGACTTTCAGGTTTGTAAGCACGTATGCTCGAGCGCTCTCCATCGTGTAAGCACGGACATAACGCACGAAGTCCGAAGACCGCGTACGTTAACATGCTGGACATATCGAGAAAGCGCGAACCATGCTAGGCGTACCCATGTCGAGGCCCTCGCGTTAAAGATCATACTCTTCTTTTCGTTCTCTCTTCTTTGCCCAGAAATAATATATATTTCTTATAATATATACCTCTTAGTTTATGTATTTCTCTCTTAGGACACCTCAATTTTATATGTATATATTATATTTCATTCGAACAATTTTTGTTCGTCGCCCCTTTTTGTGTGTAGTATTTCGTTTGGTCTTTGCCATTAAATTTTTGTATACGAAAAATATATTTTCGCTCGGATAGAAAACCCCTTTTGGGTTTCTGAGAGTTGATGTGAGAGTCGTACAAGTATAACGAATATACGTTGTATCCAACCCAACATTCTGGGCTTACCACATAAGGGCCATTCGGTCTGAGACACCGACCCGTGGTCATGCTGTGTAGAGAAAAATTCGCAACGGAACGCGGTACAGAACAGTCGAGGAATGGACCTCGAGGAGCTGAACGACTGCTTCTCGACCGAGATCGTAGAATAGCCGCTCGCCCGCCGCTGCGCCGACCGGTCCGCTCGAACCGACGTGCTCTCTTATAGTAACCAAACGGGCGGCCGCGACGACCGCGGCGCCGGCCGCTCAGCACGGGCGCTTATGGTGGTAAACTGCCGCGCGTACAGACCAACCGGCCGGGCTGCTGGTACTTAGCCGCTGAAACTATGGTCGATTCGAACATATATTAACATACGATTTTTATTCGATAAATCGTTATTGTACATATTAAACGTTAGTTTCCACCGAAAGAAAAATTTTTTAGAATTTTTTTTTTCCAAAAATTGCAAGAGTAAACTTTTTTAATATTCGATTTAAAAATTTTTAAATGCTTAATCCTTACATTAAACTACTGGGAGAACTCAGAAATCATAATGAAAAAAATTACAAAAATTTATTTTTCTCAGAAACTCCGAAAAACAGAGTGGTCGAATCCGTGCAAGCCGGAATTTTTCTAAGTCCCCACGGTCAAGAGTAAACTTTTTTAATAAGCGTTTTAAAATTATTTCAATGTTTAATCCATGCGTAAACATGACGTTTATTAACGTTTTTAACATTAAAAAAAATTACAAAAATTTATTTTTCAAAAAAAATGGAAAAAACCGATTCGTCGGAGCGAGGTGTCCAGCCCGTGCGGTAATTCCAGCAGGCGAATCGGACTTCCCGAAATTTTTCTAAGTCCCACGGTCGACACCAACTTTTTTAATAAGCGTTTTAAAATTATTTCAATGTTTAATCCATGCGTAAACATGACGTTTATTAACGTTTTTAACATTAAAAAAAATTACAAAAATTTATTTTTCAAAAAAAATGGAAAAAACCGATTCGTCGGAGCGAGGTGTCCAGCCCGTGCGGTAATTCCAGCAGGCGAATCGGACTTCCCGAAATTTTTCTAAGTCCCACGGTCGACACCAACTTTTTTAATAAGCGTTTTAAAATTATTTCAATGTTTAATCCATGCGTAAACATGACGTTTATTAACGTTTTTAACATTAAAAAAAATTACAAAAATTTATTTTTCAAAAAAAATGGAAAAAACCGATTCGTCGGAGCGAGGTGTCCAGCCCGTGCGGTAATTCCAGCAGGCGAATCGGACTTCCCGAAATTTTTCTAAGTCCCACGGTCGACACCAACTTTTTTAATAAGCGTTTTAAAATTATTTCAATGTTTAATCCATGCGTAAACATGACGTTTATTAACGTTTTTAACATTAAAAAAAATTACAAAAATTTATTTTTCAAAAAAAATGGAAAAAACCGATTCGTCGGAGCGAGGTGTCCAGCCCGTGCGGTAATTCCAGCAGGCGAATCGGACTTCCCGAAATTTTTCTAAGTCCCACGGTCGACACCAACTTTTTTAATAAGCGTTTTAAAATTATTTCAATGTTTAATCCATGCGTAAACATGACGTTTATTAACGTTTTTAACATTAAAAAAAATTACAAAAATTTATTTTTCAAAAAAAATGGAAAAAACCGCGTCGGAGCGAGGTGTCCAGCCCGTGCGGTAATTCCAGCAGGCGAATCGGACTTCCCGAAATTTGTCTAAGTCCCACGGTTCGACAACAACTTTTTTAATAAGCGTTTAAAATTATTTCAATGTTTAATCCATGCGTAAAACATGACGTTTATTAACGTTTTTAACATTAAAAAAAATTACAAAAATTTATTTTTCAAAAAAAATGGAAAAAACCGATTCGTCGGAGCGAGGTGTCCAGCCGTGCGGTAATTCCAGCAGGCGAATCGGACTTCCCCGAAATTTTTCTAAGTCCCACGGTCGACACCAACTTTTTTAATAAGCGTTTTAAAATTATTTCAATGTTTAATCCATGCGTAAACATGACGTTTATTAACGTTTTTAACATTAAAAAAAATTACAAAAATTTATTTTTCAAAAAAAATGGAAAAAACCGATTCGTCGGAGCGAGGTGTCCAGCCCGTGCGGTAATTCCAGCAGGCGAATCGGACTTCCCGAAATTTTTCTAAGTCCCACGGTCGACAACAACTTTTTTAATAAGCGTTTTAAAATTATTTCAATGTTTAATCCATGCGTAAACATGACGTTTATTAACGTTTTTGACATTAAAAAAAATTACAAAAATTTATTTTTCGGAAAAAATGGAAAAAACCGATTCGTCGGAGCGAGGTGTCCAGCCCGTGCGGTAATTCCAGCAGGCGAATCGGACTTCCCGAAATTTTTCTAAGTCCCACGGTCGACACCAACTTTTTTAATAAGCGTTTTAAAATTATTTCAATGTTTAATCCATGCGTAAACATGACGTTTATTAACGTTTTTAACATTAAAAAAAATTACAAAAATTTTTTTTTCAAAGAAAATGGAAAAAACCGATTCGTCGGAGCGAGGGTGTCCAGCCCGTGCGGTAATTCCAGCAGGCGAATCGGACTTCCCGAAATTTTTCTAAGTCCCACGGTCGACACCAACTTTTTTAATAAGCGTTTTAAAATTATTTCAATGTTTAATCCATGCGTAAACATGACGTTTATTAACGTTTTTAACATTAAAAAAAAATTACAAAAATTTATTTTTCGGAAAAAATGAAAAAACCGATTCGTCGGAGCGAGGTGTCCAGCCCGTGCGGTAATTCCAGCAGGCGAATCGGACTTCCCGAAATTTTTCTAAGTCCCACGGTCGACACCAACTTTTTTAATAAGCGTTTTAAAATTATTTCAATGTTTAATCCATGCGTAAACATGACGTTTATTAACGTTTTTAACATTAAAAAAAATTACAAAAATTTATTTTTCAAAAAAAATGGAAAAAACCGATTCGTCGGGAGCGAGGTGTCCAGCCCCGTGCGGTAATTCCAGCAGGCGAATCGGACTTCCCGAAATTTTTCTAAGTCCCACGGTCGACAACAACTTTTTTAATAAGCGTTTTAAAATTATTTCAATGTTTAATCCATGCGTAAACATTGACGTTTATTAACGTTTTTGACATTAAAAAAAATTACAAAAATTTATTTTTCGGAAAAAATGGAAAAAACCGATTCGTCGGAGCGAGCTGTCCAGGCCGTGCGGTAATGCCAGCAGGCGATCCGGGGTACTCGAAATTTTTCTAAGTCCCGACGGTCAAGAGTAAACTTTTCATCACATATTCAAAATTTTTTTAATGTTTAATCCACGCATAAAAACGCAGTTTATTAACGTTTTTAACGTTGAGAAAATTGACAAAAATTTTTTTTTCACTGAAAATGGAAAAAATGTATCGGTCGATGCGGGCTATCCAGGCCGTGCGGTAATTCCAGCAGGCGATCCGGGGTACTCGAAATTTTTCTAAGTCCCGACGGTCAAGAGTAAACTTTTTCATCACATATTTCAAAATTTTTTTAATGTTTAATCCACGCATAAAAACGCAGTTTATTAACGTTTTTAACGTTGAGAAAATTGACAAAAATTTTTTTTTCACTGAAAATGGAAAAAATGTATCGGTCGATGCGGGCTGTCCATGCCGTGCGGTAATTCCAGCCGGCGATCCGAGGTACTCGAAATTTTTCTAAGTCCGAACGGTCAAGAGTAAACTTTTTCATCACATATTTCAAAATTTTTTTAATGTTTAATCCACGCATAAAAACGCAGTTTATTAACGTTTTTAACGTTGAGAAAATTGACAAAAATTTTTTTTTCACTGAAAATGGAAAAAATGTATCGGTCGATGCGGGCTATCCAGGCCGTGCGGTAATTCCAGCAGGCGATCCGGGGTACTCGAAATTTTTCTAAGTCCCGACGGTCAAGAGTAAACTTTTTCATCACATATTTCAAAATTTTTTTAATGTTTAATCCACGCATAAAAACGCAGTTTATTAACGTTTTTAACGTTAAGAAAATTGACAAAAATTTTTTTTTCACTGAAAATGGAAAAAATGTATCGGTCGA
>NW_027475280.1:32500-40000 GCF_051020985.1 Nomia melanderi | reverse complement strand
GCTCAGATCCATATCGCAGTGGAGCGGTATCCGCGGGCGGTCGTAATTGAACGACGCACGACGCCGCGAACACTCACGCGAGTCCATACAAACGATTCCGATCGTTTTGCAACAACTAGAACGTACACTGTCCGTGAAATTCACAGAATTTTCGCGTGTCCGCGACAAACGCCGACGAGACACCCATCGTTCGCTCGTACGTAGCATCCTTCTCTTAACCCGACTCAGAAACGTTCTTTGCGCCCTTCGGTAAAAAAACGTTCGATCCGAAGAGGTGAACGACGGCGGGGATTTGACAGAGCTACGCAAGCAGTGTATGGTACGTAAACGACCCTCAGCCAGGCGTGGTCCAGGAATTGTATCCGTGGACCGCAATGTGCGTTCGAAATGTCGATGTTCATGTGTCCTGCAGTTCACACGTTGACGCGCAATTAGCTGCGTTCTTCATCGACCCACGAGCCAAGTGATCCACCGTTCAGGGTAATCGTATAAATTTTATATTTCACATATATAATTTTATTCTCATTTGTTCGACCTAATATCTCTCTTCTTTCAAAGAGAAGATAAAAGTTGATACCTGAATCTCCGACCAGCGCGCGAAGGAGATTCAGGCGTCGCCTTGGAGACGACACCGAAGCCTTTCGAGACGAAAAACGTTCAAGTAATATGTATATATTTCTCGACGTTCCGGGCGTATAGTGCATTCAAAAACCCGCGAAAGACGCAGAAGACTCGCACGCGTGGAAACGACGGGGATATATTTTGTATCCTACCCGATACTGAATCCATCGCGTGCAGTCGACCCTCGCGTTCTTCCGATCAGACGCATCTATTGTTGCGCGCATGTTTTCGCGTCGCATCGCGCGAAACGTTGCACGAATCGTACCGATCGATCGATTGAAAGCAAATAATGAAAAAAGACTTCACAGCTGGCTCTTTGCCGGTCATTCGTCCCATGTTATCTCTTGCCGCGAAATTGGCGCGCAAGAGTTGGGTGTCAGACGCGCGGCTTTAAAACGAGCTTCACGGCCGGTCCCTTCGTTACCGCTTTCGTTCTTTCTCTCGGAACGACCATGAACGAACACGACGAGCGACGCTACGGCATACACACGTCCACGGATTCGATTAAAAAAACAGACTTCACAGCTGGCTCTTTGCCGGTCATTCGTCCCATATTATCTCTTGCCGCGAAATTGGCGCGCAAGAGTTGGGTGTCAGACGCACGGCTTTAAAACGAGCTTCACGGCCGGTCCTCTCAATTCCGTGTACGGTACACGCAAGATGCGGGTTCCACTTCCAGACTACCCGGTCCCTTCTCTCTACGAGAATCGATAGTAGAAGAACGGCTCGAAAACGCGTCTCAGAGACTAGGGGAAAAGAAGCGGTATGCGAGCGAAACGAAAACGCATTATGGAAACGTCGCGAAACAATGTTCGACGGTTGCTCGGTTCCAATCGTGCGGCCGTTTCAATTTCTCGTGCGCTTCACCGTCCCTCCGTAACTCTGGCCGATCGCGTATACCGAAGAGCCGACACGCGCAAAAACCACAGGCATTGTATACTGTATATATATATGTTACAGTCACAGCCTTCGCGCGTTTTACTCTCCGACGCGGGGTTTCCACGACGAAAGAGAGACAGTTTCGTGGCGGGTGACTCGGCCGAATCGCTACGACGGGTATTTCTATTATAGAACGAATCATCGCCACCCTTTACCAGTGCCCGACGAAGGAATCACAAGGTCATCTGGAGTTTACAATGCCAGCGACGGTAATTCCAACGAAGACCCGATAAGTCAACTCATCGTTCTATTTCTCCCCGTACAGAAAAGCGAATCGACGCTAACGCACCTCGCGCAAGCACGAACGTTCTCTTCGCGTGGATCATCCCATCGTCGAAAGATGTAAAGACGCATTGGAGATCGTGGTCTCTGGCGGGCTCATTGCACGCCCCACTGCATATCTTTCCTCGAATCGAGAATGATTCGTCCACTAAGGCTGCGAAACTACGCGTCGAGGAAACTAGGGGAAAGAAGCGGGATGCGAGCGAAACGACAATACATTATGGAAACGTCGCGAAACAATGTTCGGCGGTTGCTCGTTTCCTCCTGCGGACGTTTCATTGCTCGGGCGCTTCACGTCCCTCCGTAACCTTCGCGCGATCGCGTGCCCCGGAGAGCCGGCAACCGGTGAACCACAGGCGTATAAACTATAGTCTTCTATAGCAAGCCTTCGGCGGTTACTCTCCGACGCGGGGATTCCACGACGAGAGAGAATTTCGTGGCGGGTGACATCGGTCGAAACGCTACGACGGGTATTTCTATTATAGAACGAATCATCGCCACCCTTTACCAGTGCCCGACGAAGGAATCACAAGGTCATCTGGAGTTTACAATGCCAGCGACGGTAATTCCAACGAAGACCCGATAAGTCAACTCATCGTTCTATTTCTCCCCGTACAGACAAGCGAATCAACGCTATCGCACCTCACGCATGCACGAACGTTCTCTTCGCGTGAATCGTCCCATCGTCGAAAGATATAGCCGCTTGGAGATCGTGGCCCATCAAGTTCTTCCGTAACTCCTGCGCGATCGCGTACCCCGGAGAGCAGGCAACCGGTGAACCACAGGCGTATAAACTATAGTCTTCTATAGCAAGCCTTCGCGTTTACTCTACGACGCGGGGATTCCACGACGAGAGAGATTTTCGTGGCGGGTGACACGGCCGAATCGCTACGACGGGTATTTCTATTATAGAACGAATCATCGCCACCCTTTACCAGTGCCCGACGAAGGAATCACAAGGTCATCTGGAGTTTACAATGCCAGCGACGGTAATTCCAACGAAGACCCGATAAGTCAACTCATCGTTCTATTTCTCCCCGTACAGAAAAGCGAATCGGCGCTATCGCACCTCACGCAAGCAGGAATGATCTCTTCGCGTGGATCGTCCCATCGTCGAAAGATGTAAGACGTACAGAAATCGTGGTCCATCACGATTATTCGTAACTCTCCGAGTCGCGTATCTGAGAGTAGGACAAACGGAGAACCACAGGCATAAATAATACTATATGTTTCTTATATAGTTAGCCTTCGCGTTTTACTCTCCGACATGGGGATTCCACGACGAGAGAGAGTTTCGTGGCGGGTGTCTCGGCCGAATCGCTACGACGGGTATTTCTATTATAGAACGAATCATCGCCACCCTTTACCAGTGCCCGACGAAGGAATCACAAGGTCATCTGGAGTTTACAATGCCAGCGACGGTAATTCCAACGAAGACCCGATAAGTCAACTCATCGTTCTATTTCTCCCCGTACAGAAAAGCGAATCGACGCTATCGCACCTCGCGCGAGCACGTAACTACTCTTCGCGTGGATCGTCCCATCGTCGAAAGATGTAAGACGCACGGAAATCGTGGCCCATCAACGTTTTTTTGTAACTCTGCCGATCGCGTATCACAGAGCCGAGACGCACATACCACAGGCGTATAATACCGTTTTCTTTCGTATGGTAAGCCTTCGCGTTTACTCTTCGGCGCGGGGTTTCCACGTCGAGAGAGACATTCGTGGCGGGTGACATCGGTCGAAACGCTACGACGGGTATTACTATTATAGAACGAATCATCGCCACCCTTTACCAGTGCCCGACGAAGGAATCACAAGGTCATCTGGAGTTTACAATGCCAGCGACGGTAATTCCAACGAAGACCCGATAAGTCAACTCAACGTTCTATTTCTCCCCGTACAGAAAAGCGAATCGACGCTGTTGCACCTCACGCAAGCACGAACGTTCTCTTCGCGTGGATCGTCCCATCGTCGAAAGATGTAAGACGCACGGAAATCGTGGCACATCACGTGTTTTCGGAACTCTGTCGACCGCGTATCTCAGAGACGACGCGCGCGAACCACTGGCATATACTATTATATATCGCGTTTTACCCTCCGACGCGGGGATTCCACGACGAGAGAGAGTTTCGTGAGCGGGTTGACTCGGAAGAAACGCTACGACGGGTATTTCTATTATAGAACGCATCATCGCCACCCTTTACCAGTGCCCGACGAAGGAATCACAAGGTCATCTGGAGTTTACAATGCCAGCGACGGTAATTCCAACGAAGACCCGATAAGTCAACTCAACGTTCTATTTCTCCCCGTACAGAAAAGCGAATCGACGCAATCGCACCATACGCGTGCACGTAAACAACTCTTCGCGTGGATCGTCCCATCGTCGAGAGACGTAAGTTTTCATAGTATGAATTCGCGTTTTACTCTCCGACGCGGGGATTCCACGACGAGAGAGAGTTTCGTGAGCGGGTTGACTCGGAAGAAACGCTACGACGGGTATTTCTATTATAGAACGCATCATCGCCACCCTTTACCAGTGCCCGACGAAGGAATCACAAGGTCATCTGGAGTTTACAATGCCAGCGACGGTAATTCCAACGAAGACCCGATAAGTCAACTCAACGTTCTATTTCTCCCCGTACAGAAAAGCGAATCGACGCAATCGCACCATACGCGTGCACGTAAACAACTCTTCGCGTGGATCGTCCCATCGTCGAGAGACGTAAGTTTTCATAGTATGAATTCGCGTTTTACTCTCCGACGCGGGGATTCCACGACGAGAGAGAGTTTCGTGAGCGGGTTGACTCGGAAGAAACGCTACGACGGGTATTTCTATTATAGAACGCATCATCGCCACCCTTTACCAGTGCCCGACGAAGGAATCACAAGGTCATCTGGAGTTTACAATGCCAGCGACGGTAATTCCAACGAAGACCCGATAAGTCAACTCAACGTTCTATTACTCCCCGTACAGAAAAGCGAATCGACGCAATCGCACCATACGCGTGCACGTAACAACTCTTCGCGTGGATCGTCCCATCGTCGAGAGACGTAAGTTTCATAGTAAGCCTTCGGCGTTTTACTCTCCGACGCGGGGATTCCACGACGAGAGAGAGTTTCGTGAGCGGGTTGACTCGGAAGAAACGCTACGACGGGTATTTCTATTATAGAACGCATCATCGCCACCCTTTACCAGTGCCCGACGAAGGAATCACAAGGTCATCTGGAGTTTACAATGCCAGCGACGGTAATTCCAACGAAGACCCGATAAGTCAACTCAACGTTCTATTTCTCCCCGTACAGAAAAGCGAATCGACGCAATCGCACCATACGCGTACACGTAAACAACTCTTCGCGTGGATCGTCCCATCGTCGAGAGACGTAAGTTTTCATAGTATGAATTCGCGTTTTACTCTCCGACGCGGGGATTCCACGACGAGAGAGAGTTTCGTGAGCGGGTTGACTCGGAAGAAACGCTACGACGGGTATTTCTATTATAGAACGCATCATCGCCACCCTTTACCAGTGCCCGACGAAGGAATCACAAGGTCATCTGGAGTTTACAATGCCAGCGACGGTAATTCCAACGAAGACCCGATAAGTCAACTCAACGTTCTATTTCTCCCCGTACAGAAAAGCGAATCGACGCAATCGCACCATACGCGTGCACGTAAACAACTCTTCGCGTGGATCGTCCCATCGTCGAGAGACGTAAGTTTTCATAGTATGAATTCGCGTTTTACTCTCCGACGCGGGGATTCCACGACGAGAGAGAGTTTCGTGAGCGGGTTGACTCGGAAGAAACGCTACGACGGGTATTTCTATTATAGAACGCATCATCGCCACCCTTTACCAGTGCCCGACGAAGGAATCACAAGGTCATCTGGAGTTTACAATGCCAGCGACGGTAATTCCAACGAAGACCCGATAAGTCAACTCAACGTTCTATTACTCCCCGTACAGAAAAGCGAATCGACGCAATCGCACCATACGCGTGCACGTAACAACTCTTCGCGTGGATCGTCCCATCGTCGAGAGACGTAAGTTTCCATACTATGAATTCGCGTTTTACTCTCCGACGCGGGGATTCCACGACGAGAGAGTGTTTCGTGAGCGGGTTGACTCGGAAGAAACGCTACGACGGGTATTTCTATTATAGAACGCATCATCGCCACCCTTTACCAGTGCCCGACGAAGGAATCACAAGGTCATCTGGAGTTTACAATGCCAGCGACGGTAATTCCAACGAAGACCCGATAAGTCAACTCAACGTTCTATTGCTCCCCGTACAGAAAAGCGAATCGACGCAATCGCACCATACGCGTGCACGTAACAACTCTTCGCGTGGATCGTCCCATCGTCGAGAGACGTAAGTTTCATAAGTAAGCCTTCGGCGTTTTATTCTCCGACGCGGGGATTCCACGACGAGAGAGTGTTTCGTGGCGGGTGACTAGGCCGAAACGCTACGACGGGTATTTCTATTATAGAACGAATCATCGCCACCCTTTACCAGTGCCCGACGAAGGAATCACAAGGTCATCTGGAGTTTACAATGCCAGCGACGGTAATTCCAACGAAGACCCGATAAGTCAGCTCATCGTTCTATTTCTCCCCGTACAGAAAGGCGAATCGACGCTATCGCACCTCGCGCGAGCACGTAACAACTCTTCGCGTGGATCGTCCCATCGTCGAGAGACGTAAGACGCACGGAAATCGTGGTTCATCGCGTCTTTTCCTACTCTCTTGAATCGCAATTTCGTATAGAGCCTACACACGCGAACCACCGGCATATACTATTTCTTCTCTCATAGTAAGCCTTCGCGCGTTTTACTCTCCGATGCGGGGATTCCACGACGAGAGAGTGTTTCGTGGCGGGTGTCTCGGCCGAATCGCTACGACGGGTATTTCTATTATAGAACGAATCATCGCCACCCTTTACCAGTGCCCGACGAAGGAATCACAAGGTCATCTGGAGTTTACAATGCCAGCGACGGTAATTCCAACGAAGACCCGATAAGTCAACTCATCGTTCTATTTCTCCCCGTACAGAAAAGCGAATCGACGCTATCGCACCTCGCGCGAGCACGAAACAACTCTTCGCGTGGATCGTCCCATCGTCGAAAGATGTAAGACGCACGGAAATCGTGGTTCGGCGGGCTCTATGCGCCTTGTTCAAAGTAAAAAAAAAAAATTTCGACGGACGGGAGAAGTGTATTTCTCCGCGCGTAAGCCGTTCGAAATTTCCGACGGACGGGAGATGAACTCTCCGCGCGTAAGCCGTCTAGTCATACAGCAGAGCAGGTATCGAGATACCTCTCTGTGCATGATCGTTCAAGTATTTTTCACGAGGAAGCGTTGTTGCACGTTTATCGCTCCTTCCTCCTCTGTATATATAATATTATTTCTCTTGTGTATCGAGTGTGTGCAGAAATTGAACTCGTACACTTATATATATATATGTATGTATCTTTCGCTCCTTTTTATATTATCTTTCGCTCCACTCTTTATATTTCTCATGTTTCCTTCTTTCGGTCAGTTCTTGTAGTGTATTTTGCTCGTTAATGATCCTTCCGCAGGTTCACCTACGGAAACCTTGTTACGACTTTTACTTCCTCTAAATGATCAAGTTTGGTCATCTTCCCGGCAACATCGGCAA